>NC_081529.1:15000-187500 GCF_030273125.1 Centropristis striata
AATAAGCTGCAGTGAACAGTTTGCATAAAAAACTAGTTTTGCTACAGTTAAACCAACCTGGTCTCACAGGAATCCGTGGAATAGCCACTGAATCACTCAAATTTCCGTGAAACTGACACGGATTTGGCTACAATGCAAGTTAATGCCAGTCATATCCTGTGGCTATTCCAACATACAAAGTGATTATGTACATTCACTGAGTGAAGATTTAGAAAATAAAACATATATTTCTCGCTAGAAATGTGATCAAAATCCATTTTTATGCAGAAACTAAGTCAAAATATTGATTTTTTCACTAAAAATGAGAGAACTGTCCGCCATGTTTTTTGTTCTGACCGCCGGGACCTTGAAAGTCACGTGACTTGGAACAAACCAATAGCCATGGGATATGACTGTCATTAACTTGCATTGTAGCGAAATCCGTGTCAGCTTCAAGGAAATTTGAGTGATTCTGTGGCTATTCCACGGATTTTGAGTTAAGCGAAATCCGTGGCTATTTCACAGATTCCTGTGAGACCAGGTTGAGTTAAACAGCCTCTGTTTACTTAAATTCATCCGGATTTTCCTCAGTTTTGGATGTTTTGTTCCCTATGGATGCACAGTACTCTTTCTTGAAGTGGTTCTGCTGGGTTACCTGTTATGACCAGTGCTCTTTGGGAACCATTGAGCGTCTCCCAGTGGACGACGCTGCTGTTCTTCTCTCTGACAGCAAACCACTCCACCACGAAGCCGCTCAGCGACCAATCAGCTGGAGCCTCCCAGCCGACCTCCAGACTGCTGTCGTCCAGAGGATCTGCAGTGATCCGGCTCGGTGCTGGAGGCTCTGAGGAGACATAAGGGAGAGAATGGTGGTTGATGTTAACAGGGTCTGATTCCAGTATTCAGGATTCTCATTATAGTCAAGACCGGATTAACCATATGGGCAACTGGGCAAAGCCTATTGCACTATTGTTATACTGTGGATTTTTTCTTATTATATCAAAACGTGCGGTTTGATCGGGATCGGTGTGCGATTACTTTTCTCTACAGAATATGATTTTTTTGCGACGTAAATCGCGAAAAACTGCCCAAAATTTTGCATTGAAGTGAATGGGACGGCCGAAAAAAAATGAGCGAAAAAGAACAATAATTGTAGATTTTTAAACGTCTACTTCTCCGGCATAATTTCACCTAGAGACTCCATTTAAACGTTAAACAGTAGACACAAGTCTTGTGTATCGGTGTATTAATCCACGTTTCGATAGGTCATATAGTTTTTTTATCAATCCCTGTTCAATGACCATGATCATTTTTGGAGAAATTCTGAGATTATAATGGGTGTGTATTGCACGGAATGTTCGTGTCACAGTGTGTGACATCATCGCCAGAGTGTAGAGGGAGAGAAGAAACTGTCAAAAAATAAATTTGAAAACTGCGCTCCAGGCCGCAAATTCCACTCTACAGAAATAATTTATACATAGAAATGTAGGAAAATTTGTCTTCTCCCTCACAATCCTCTGGTAAAGCTGTCAGAGTTATAGTTTGGGCGTAGGACGCACAGATGATCCACCAACACCACCAACAGCCTCATTGGCTCCCATATTAAAAACGCAGGGAGATTTCGGCAAAAGCGAGAAGTAACAGTTTGTTTAGATTGCTCTAACAAAGCTATTTTTTCATTTTTCTGAAAAAAAAGAATATGTAGACGTTCAGGAAGAACTCAGGACGCTCAAAGTGAAGTCGGATCAATGATAGGTATTATGGTTTTGCCAAAAATGCTTTCTGTTCGAGGCCAGAAATTCCAGTCTGTCTGCTGTCACTGTTCCAGAACATTTGGCAGTTGGTGGCAGTTACTTCTGTTGATTGTTCTGCTCTGATTGTCTTTGATCTTTGATAAGATTACAGTTACAGATACACACACACACACACATGCACACTCCTCCAGATACACATGCTTCAAACACACACACACACACATTTTGAGGTTAAAGGTCATAGGTTGCTGTATAAATAAATACTTGTAAAGGAATGCTTGTTGTAGGTGTGCTCCTTGTATATTATATAGTATTATAACATTACTAGTATTAATTGTTATAAATCTCTGAAGAATCTCATCATAGTGTACACACACCGGCAGTAGCCCCCGTGGCCCTTCCAGAATTTCCCCAGAGGAAATTTACTAGTTATTATTATTATCTATGTTGTGGGTCAGTTTTTCTAGATTATACTGATGCTGACGTGTTTTGTTTTCATAACATCATATGTGAGTGAGTGGCCTGGACAAGAGGACTTTGTGGAGCATTTGTAGTTTTATGAGCGTTTGAACATCTGTACATGAAAATGCACTTGATGACAGTAAGTTATTGATGTACTGAGTATATTAACCCATTAAGGCCTAAAGCGCCTGGAAAAAAATGCCTGTAAAACCTCTGGGCGATTTTCAAATGACCCCCTAAAACCTGAAGTTTTTCTGGAAATTCAACACCTACTAAATAATAGATTTTTCAGCCTCTGTAGCAGATAAAAATGAAATTCAAAAAGTATTTGAGAGCTTATACCCGTGGCTTTCATACGAAGTTGAGTTTTTTTTGTCCAAACCTTCAATACATTTTTTTTAAAAATCAACAAACTCAGCAAATGTTACATTTGTCTGAATAAAAAATCCTATGCATAATACTAATACATGCCCATTAGCTAGATGCTAACATGATATGACCATTGGAAGAAATAGACATAGTTCTCATTAGCCTACTGTAATAAAAAAAAATTATCATAATAATAATAATAATAATAATAATAATAAATAATAATAATACATTTTATATATTGCACTTTTCAGGGTACTCAACGACGCATAAAGTAATATAAGACATAAACAGTCATGATTTCTTATATCATCATCACAATCAATTAGCCTATTATTATTATTATTATTATTATTATTATTAATAATAATAATATATTATTAATAATATTATTATCTCCAGATGGCCACAAATCTGTCTGTTCTTCGGTGAAAATATGTCGTCTAAAAACATATTCCTCATCCATAAATCCCGGTCGATTGGTTCCGAGGGTTCAAAGTTCAGATCAGCAATAAAATCATCGGTGCTGTTTTCATCAGATCTCTTCCGTCACTTCCTGCTGAGCTCCTCCGCTATAGATATCTATAGATATATATATATATCTATATATATTTATATATATATATATAGATATATCTATATATATTTATATATATATATATATATAGATATAGATATGCCTCCGCTATAGTCGTCTTCCTCCATGATTTATAAGTTCTGGAAAAGTCCGACGTTGCATTGCGACACTCCCGCATGTATAGGTGGAAAAAAATACGAATACTACAAAATGACGTATCCTCTGTCCCGGCCTTAATGGTAGAATAACACAACAGCGCTCCTGGTTTCAATGGTAGAAATGCAGTAATGCTTTCCCGGCGTCAATGGGTTAACTGTATATTACTGTAATTTATTCTGTATTGTGCCAGATTATGATGTGACTCTGGGGTCGTGATGATGGGGCCCTTGGATATTGTTGCCTAGGGAACAGCAACGTGTTGATCTGGCCCTGATTATAGTGACTCACACTGCGTCAATCTGTAACAAGCTAAGCAGGAACGAAAGCTTTTTTTTAGCTTGATTCCAATGGGTGTGTGCCAAGTTGAGTCATAATCTGTTTTTGGGAGGGGGAGTATCATGGGAAATACCTTAAATACTTTGGGGATTCCCTGTTAAATCACAAATGAGATTAGTCAGCCGTTCATTTCTCCGTAGAGGAGGTGTGGTTTACGATCCTCCGGAGCCGCTTATTGGGCGCTTAGAATGTCTATCAAAAGCGTCTGTAGGTAGCTCTTAGCCAATCAGATCAGTTATACCAGATGATGTATGTAGAGAAACAGAAATTGATGTTTACATAGCCAGACTAGCCCATCTCTACTTTGAGACTAAAATGCTCAATTCTGCTTCTGCAACTTTTTCCTGCAGCATGTTCTGACTCTGGCTGCTCACAGTCTACCGGCAGTGTTGGTGTGTGTGTGTGTGTGTGTGTGTGTGTGAACATAAAAAGAAACAAAATGACCAAAAAAAGACACAAAATGACCATAAAGGACACAAAATGACAAAAATGACACAAAATTACCAAAAAAAGACATAAAGTGACAAAAAAGACACAAAATGACCCCAAAAAGACACAAAATGACCAAAAAAGACACAAAATTACTAAAAAAAGACACAAATGACCCCAAAAAGACACAAAATGACCATAAAAAGACACAAAATGACCAAAAAAATGACACAGAATTTCCAAAAGAAGATACACAATGACCAAAAAACCCCACAAAATTATCAAAACAGTTTTCCTCATATATTGTATATATTGAAGTATTGTGATTTTTCCAGCCTCTCCTGTCCTGTCCTCTCCTCTCCGCTCTGTGTAAACAGCCTATCAATGTTCAGTGTGTATGTGCTGGATGGTGTGGTACCTTATGAAAAGTGTTTTATGGAGTGTTGCTGCTGCTTTGCTTCTCCAGTTCTCGCTTTCTGCCAGATTATTTATTTTTACGCCTTATTCCCCCTCATGTCATTCAGCCACACATCCACTGATTTTATGGGCAACAAACAAGCTGCTGCGGGTCTCTGGGGGCTCTTTGGTGGTGAAACAGGAGTGTAAAGTCAAACGTTGTTCTTCTTTTAAAATCAAACTCTGGCCGGCGGGCCAAATTTGGCCTGCAGTGTAATTTTATTTGGCCCGCGAGGCAATACCAAATTATTATATTATTATTGTACTATAAAAGCTGACCCGTCGGTATTATACGGCGCATTTACCGCTAATACTAGATTCATTATTGTTATTTTATTTTTAAATGTATTAACCTGTTGAAAAAGTTTATTTTGATATTTAAATCAGAAGGATGCAAATAGAAAAGAGGCATACGATTTTTATTTAATTTTTATTTAATAAATTAATGACATTGATGTGTTTTTTATTTGAAATTTGATTTTGCATGTCTGCACTATTTAGTTATATATTGTATGTTTATAAGCGTTGCTGGTTCCATATTTAATGTTAAAGCAAAACATGTTTGGTTTATATTAAAAGGTTTATTTGTTCAATGTTGGCCCGCCATTTTATTCAAGTTTTAAATTTTGGCCCATTGTGTATTTGAGTATGACACCCCTGCTCTAAACTATTTAAAACGCCGTCTCCAGCTAAAGAGAGCTTGGCGTCTGCAGCAGCCATGTTGGATCTGTAAGAAAACTACAAAAATACAAGCTTCCGTCTGTCCAGTAGTACGCGTCATCGTCTTGCCGTCCCTCCCCATTCTGTGATTGGATCCTAAAACAGGGCTAAGAAACGGCCTTAGATTCCAGACTGTTTGCAGGTTTGAAATGAAATCGAGCGTGCAAGGCTGTTTTGTTTCACTGGCGTAGCCAGAAAAAAGACATTGGGTGTGCACCAGCAATACTGGGTGTGCCAAATTTATTTTCAGCAGAGAACAGATTTCAACACCTCCACAAACATTCAAAAGAATGCGTCTCTCCAATACAACATTATTAACACAACAACAACAACAACAACTTATAAACACATTCTCATCAGTAATAATCAACAGTTAGTTCACAGCAGGTCTGAACATTAACGTGTGACGTGCTCTCAAATAAATCAATAACAAAGTCATAGAAAAAGCACACTTTGTGTTCTCAAAATAACACTGCAAAAACATACACACAGAGACATTGCGTTCCCAATGAGATGAACAGTGAAATATAACATTCATGCGCGTACTCAAGCACGGAGCCATAACCTATCCACATTACGCGCGATAAAAAAAAACTATTTAACCATGTGAACACATTGGGCTCAGCAGCAGAGTAAAGGACACAATGCTATTGTGCTCACCTGTGCTCACTGCGCAGCTCTGAATGTACAGGGCGAAACGGCGTGGCTTGGCCTTGAACGCATCTATTACTTCATCCGAGTCCAGTTTCTCCGCAAGCTCCTTTTCAAACATGAGCAACGAAATGCTGTTAAGTCTCTCTGTGAGCATTGTAGCTCTGCTGGTGGATTTAATCTGTTCACAACTGAAAACAGGCGCTCCACAGAGCAACTTGTGACAGGCAGTGACAACAGAATACGCAGGAAACTGTTCATGTTGGGGAAAACATCTTTGTCACATGAATCCAAGACTTCAATAAGGGACGGGAACTGATGTCCCGTGTCCACTTTACGCCTGATGAGTTGCCCAAACACAGTGAGATCAGAGGCCTCCAAACGAAGTCCATAATGCCGGTGTCGTGCCAAAAAGTGATTGCCTGCCAGAATCTGATTTCTGGCCGCGGGAGCGCGCACGGCAGCCCATTGAGCGGTCAGATCTTTACATTATGAAGTTCATGAATGAGATCAAGTCATATTTACGCAGAAATAACCTCTCAGTAACTATACTATGCCTTCAATCAGTTTTTGCGAGGTGAAAACTGAAATAGACGTGTCTATCACATAGTTGCCATGTCTGTTTTCACTACAAACTATACACTTCTTTTGGCCACAGTTGTAATAATTACGCAACAACAAACGTTAAACTTTCGAAGCCACATGCCTTTGCTATAATTACATTATAATACAGTTGTGTGTATCTGCATATTAAAACCGTTTAATCCAGAGAAAAGCAGACGTGTTTACGCTACCGCTCAACGGGCTGCCGTGCGCGCTCCCGCGGCCAGAAATCAGATTCTGGCAGGCTATCACTTTTTGGCACGACACCGGCTCGGCGCGCGCCATGCGTCCAGCTGGCAAAATGCGTCAGACGCAGGCAGCAGCCTTCATTATTCCATAAGAGTCACTCTGAAAACGGTTGTTAAGTTCGACCAGCTGTCTGTCAAGGATCATAATCCACAAGGAGCGCAAATCAGAATCACTCCTGATGGGTGCGCACCTGCCCACTGTAGAGGCCACATGCGAGTCAGCAAACTTGGCAGGCAGCTTTCTGCTCCGTGCGCCTGCTACGTCCCAGTTCTCAACGCCGTTTTTCTTCATGATGTCATCTCTTAGCCTGATTATTCTCTCAAATTCCCCGTCTGAGTTACTCCTGAAAGTAGCAAAAGTTTCTTTGAGGCCCTCAATCATGTGGATGTAGTCAGTCACTGACACAGATGGTGACTGTAGGCTTTTTGTCGCAAAATCACTTGCACTGAACAGCTTAGAAAACGCAACAAGAAGAAATATGAATCTTTTGGTCTGTAGTTGTTGCAGGAGAGACTCCGCGTCTATTTTGGTCTGACCTGACCCCTCCGCAAACTCACTCAGTGTTTCTAATATGACATCATACAATGTTAAAACTCGGCTCACAGACTCTGATTTTGAACTCCACCTAATATCTGTGGAGCGCACAAGCCCCAGACGGGGTGCGCCGGGGTGAAGTTCTTCTTAGATTTGTAGAAATCGTGCATGTCTGTTGGCTCCGGACATGAAATGATGCAGTGAATTTACAACATCAAAAAAAGTGGCCACAGTGGGAGACACTTTTGAAGCTGTCGAAAGCACCAGATTCAGGCGGTGGGAGTGGCAGTGTACATACACTGCACGAGGAAAAGTTTTTTTGAGCTGCACCTGCACCCCGGATTTCTCACCGGACATAACTGCTGCTCCGTCAAAACTGAAACCCACACACAATTCCAGTGGTGGAATGTAACTAAGTACATTTACTCAAGTACTGTACTTAAGTAAAATTGTGAGGTACTTGTACTTTACTTGAGTATTTCCATTTTATGTAAATGTATACTTCTACTCCACTACATTTAGAGGCAAATGTTGTACTTTTTACTCCACTACATATAGCCAGCAGCTTTAGTTACTTTTCAGATCGGGATTTAACATGAAAACATGATCGGTTTAAAGTTTAAAGTGACATTTTCTAAATTAGACCTCATAAAAGCATATTAAATAGTTAAAATGAGCCCTACCTTGAGAAAATAAAATGCTGCTTATATAAATGCATCAATAATAATTATCAAATCATATATTGAGAATATATTTAACAATCTGAGTGGGGTCATTCTGCAAAACGAGTACTTTTACTTTTGATACTTTAAGTACATTTTGATGCTGATACTTTTGTACTTTTACTAAAGTAAGTTTTGAATGCAGGACTTTTACTTGTAGTGGAGTAATTTCACAGTGTGGTATTGGTACTTTTACTTAAGTAAGGAATCTGAATACTTCTTCCACCACTGCACTTTCTGTTTCAGCTTTGTGCTGTGTTTTTACCGTGTGTTTGTCATGTTGATTCATAATCTGTTTCTTCATCATCATGGAAAAACACATATTTCCTTGGGAGTTGAGAGTTAAATAAACCGACCTATATTCAGGTCAAAGGTAGGTAGCAATAAAAAAACAAAAAGTGTTTCCTCTTTACCTGAGCTGCACGTAATTCCTGTGAACTGTGTTATATGGAGGGCTTCCCTGGAAAGCTGCAATGGGCTACACGCCCATTATAGAAGACCTGCCCTGCCTGATTTAAAAGCGCTCAGCCGAGTGGGCAGAGAGTCACTGCAGCAGAGACTCAACCTTCTGTAACCAAGTCCGACAGTGAGTATAATAAAAATAATAATGCATTTTATTTGTAATGCACTTTGCATTGCAGGAAATCTCAAAATGCTATAGTATAGATCTAAAAAAAGGCTGCTGGATGATTTTCTATTGTAGTAACCAAGGTTATAATAGTTTTGGATTTTTCATTAGTTTCGTTGTGAATTTTTGTTTTCAAATTCAGTTAGTTTTAGTTAGTTTTTAGAGTGAGCTGTCTAGTTTTACTTTCGTTTTTATTTTTTGAAAATGCTTAGTTTTAGTTTAGTTTTTATTAGTTTTAGTGTTAGTTTTAGTTTTTTTGTAATGGGCTATGTGTTGGGTGCCAGATTCAAAGAGGTCACAATAAATGTTTCCTTTATTTCCTTTGGTTTATCATCTCAGCCCCAATAAGGTTATTAACTGTTTTGTATTGTGGTTCTAGTGTAAACATCCCAGTCTCAGTAAACATATTCACCATGTGTTGCATGTTCTAATAGAAACACTGAATTATGAATGAAAAAAGTTGACAAAAACGAAAACTAAGGACATTTTCACTATAATTTTAGTTAGTTTCAGTTAGTTTTGTAACCACAAAATACAGTTTCAGTTAGTTATCGTTTTTTTAGAAACTCTAGTTTTTTATTTTTATCTCAGTTAACGAAAATGTTTTTTCAATTCTAGTTTTCGTTATTTCGTTAGTTTTCGTTAACTATAATAACCTTGGTAGTAACAGTGCAACGTTTTGATGCTAAATCCTTTTTTTCTGGTTCTTTTTTGCAGAACAAACAGCTTCCAGCCTCTAACTTCTCCACCCTCTCCACCACTCCTCCTCCATCATGTTGCCCAGCGAGGAGCTGCAGTGCTGCGTATGCTGCTATGAGTATTCCCGGAGCCAGCGGGTCCCCAGAGTGCTGCACTGCGGACACACCTTCTGCGCCCCCTGTCTGGAGAAACTCTGTAAGAATGAAGGCTTCCTCCTCAAGGTGCGCTGCCCCGTGTGCCGCTGGGTCACCTGCACCCGAGCCAGCCTGCCCTTATCCGGGTCGCTGTGGGTCAACACGCAGATCTGGGACCAGATTGACGAGGCGAGAAACCAACAAATACCGGAGGATTTAACCGAAACAAAGCAGAGCAAACTCATCCAGTCAACACTGTGAGTCTCCCTCCGTTTTTATTCTAAGTATAAGTCTTAATTCTAAGTCTAAGGTAATACTAAGGGCGTTTTCACACCTAAAAGTCTGAACCAAGGTCCGTGTTCTGTTCCATTGTCTACATTTGGTCCTGTTGGTTTTGGTTTCACACTGCAACAGGAATAATGACTTTACAAGACAGTTCTAGTGGACACGTCATCTCCCTGTTGGACTTCCCACCAAGGTTATTATAGTTAACGAAAACTAACGAAATAACGAAAACTAGAATTGAAAAAACATTTTCGTTAACTGAAATAAAAATAAAAACTAGAGTTTTTAAAAAAACGATAACTAACTGAAACTGTATTGTGTGGTTACAAAACTAACTAAAACTAACTAAAATTATAGTGGAAATGTCCTTAGTTTTCGTTTTTGTCAACTTTTTTCATTCATAATTCAGTGTTTCTATTTGAACATGCAACACATGGTGAATATGTTTACTGAGACTGGGATGTTTACACTAGAACCAGAATACAAAACAGTTAATAACCTTATTGGGGCTGAGATGATAAACCAAAGGAAATAAAGGAAACATTTATTATGACCTCTTTGAATCTGGCACCCAACACATAGCCCATTACAAAAAAACTAAAACTAACACTAAAACTAATAAAAACTAAACTAAAACTAAGCGTTTTAAAAAAATAAAAACTAAACTAAAACTAGAAAACTCACTCTAAAAACTAACTAAAACTAAGTGAATTTGAAAACAAAATTTCACAAGGAAATTAAAACTAAAACTAATGAAAAATACAAAACTATTATAACCTTGCTTCCGAGGCTCATTTTATCATATATTTTGTTTTATCTGCTAACTTCGTGTACCATAATTCGAGAGCAGAAGAAGAAAAAAACTTCCTGTCATTGATACGAAGGCCAGAACTATAAAAAAAAAGTTGTTTTCACACTGTAAAAGGTTGGGACCTTGGTTGGTTTGGTCCGGACCGAGACCACCTCTTTTGGTCGACCAAACTTTGGTCCTTTGGCACCTTTCACACCTGGAATTTAGGTTCAGATCAAACTGAAAAGTCCTAAAGTCTGGACCAAACCAGATAGGTGTGAAAGCGCCCTAAGTTACTAGGGGTGTAAATTACATCATCATGCTACGATAGGCTATGTTATCGATTATTTGGACAATTATACAATATTTGCAATATGACACAAGGTCATATTAATTTGAATCAACACACAAACAACAACTAAAATATGATGAGACATTATTATTAATGCGCCTTTTTTTCTGACATTTAATCCTTTGATGCACAACATAGTCTAAAGTGACCCAACAGTTTTTATGTTCTATATCTTTGCAATAAATTATTTTCATCATTCAGTATTTCAGGTTTTCCTCAATTAGTTTTTGATCATCATACATCCTAATTTTATGTTTTCCTTTATTCATATTTTAATAAAATCCCTTTTTATCACTACTCTTCTAATGCACAACATGGGTCAAAAATTACCCATATCCATTTTTTAGCTAAGTAGCTTGCTAAGCTAACTACTTAGCTAACTTTTTGGCTAAGTAGCTTGCTAAGCTAACTACTTAGCTAAATACTTAGCCAAGTAGTTAGCTATGTAAAAACACAAAAACATTTTTTCTTCATAAAGTATGAGAAGCAAAACGGAAATAATGATCTGTTGATATCAAAAACAAGATATTTAAATAATACTTAATATAATTAAATCATAAAATAAGTTGATATCAAAAGATATCACACACAAGAAGAAACACACAGCAGCATTAAATAACATGAAAGGAATCAATGCAGGTCACTTTAGACCCATGTTGTGCATCAAAGGGTAAAATGAAAAAAGAATAAATATAAAGAGTGAATTTCAAAAACAAAGGTGCATCTTAAAGCTATGTAGGTATTGTCACTTTGCATTGATGATATTGAATTTTTGATCATTGAACTGATAAATCGATACAGATCCATGTTCCCCCTAGTACTTAACCCTTTGATGCACAACATATGGACACTTCATGGTTCAAAAATAACCTGCATTCATTTCCACATCTTATTTAATGCTGCTGTGTGTTTCTTTGCTCTTGGAATCAATTTATTCCATGATTGAATATTCAAAGCTTTCTTTGAATATCTTGTTTTTGATTACAACAGATAATTGTTTCCATTTTTCCCTTCATACTTTATCAAGAAAAATGTTTCTCTCAAGTTAATTGAGGAAAACCTGGAATACTAAATGATGAAAATAATTTATTGCAAAGATATAGAACATAAAAACTCAGTCGGGTCTCTTTAGACCAGGGGTCTCAAACTGGCGGCCCGCGGGCCAATTGTGGCCCTCGTGACGATATTTTGTGGCCCCCACCTTGATATGAAAGTTTAATGTGAGTTTTATATGAATGGCACTTTACCGTGTTGTGTGTGGAAGGTCCCTTTATTTACTTTTTTTGGTGATTTTGTGTCTTTTTCAAAATAATTTTGTCTTTTTTTGGGTCATTTTGTGTCCTTTTTTAAAATAATTTTGTGTCTTTTTTTGATAATTCAGTCTTTTTTAAATAATTTTGTTTATTTTTTGAAGTAATTTCGTTTTTTTCTGTCATTTTCTGTCTTTTTTTAGTAATTTTATGTCTTTTTTTTAAAGTAATTTTGTGTCTTTTTTTAAGTAATTCTGTGTCTTTTTTTTAAGTAATTTTGTCTTTTTTTAAAGTAATTTTGTGTCTTTTTTTTAAGTAATTCTGTGTCTTTTTTTTTTTTAAAGTAATTTTGTGTCTTTTTTTTAAAAGTAATTTTGTGTCTTTTTTTTAAATAATTTTGTGTCTTTTTTAAAAGAATTTTGTGTCTTTTTTTGGGTCATTTTGTGTCCTTTTTGTAAAATAATTTTGTGTCTTTTTTTGATAATTCTGTCTTTTTTAAATAATTTTGTTTATTTTTTGAAGTAATTTAGTTTTTTTCTGTCATTTTCTGTCTTTTTTTTGTAATTTTATGTCTTTTTTGTCATTTTCTGTCTTTTTTAAAGTAATTTAGAGTTTTTTCTGTCATTTTGTGTCGTTTTTCAGTAATTTTGTGTCTCTTTTTTCGTCATTTTGTGTCTTTTTTTAAGTAATTTAGGGTTTTTTTGTCATTTTGTGGGATTTTTTAGTCATTTTGTGTCTTTTTTTTTTTGGTCATTTTGATACTGCCTCCAGCGGCCCCCAGGTCATTTGAGTTTGAGACCCCTGCTTTAGACCAATGTTATGCATTAAGGGGTTAAATAAGAGCAACTTATGGCTGCAGTGTTCTTTTATGCAAGCTTCATATCTTAACAAATGTCTTTCTCTCTGCCCCCCTTTAGTCCTGTTTCAAGCCACTCTAGTTTGACTTCCACTCTGCAAAAAGCCTTCAGCTGTGTTCTGCATAAAGACAAGTGACGGACGCCTACTGACAGCTGAACAGCAGGAGAAATCTGCAGCCTCGTTTCCCTTTATCATCACCTGACAGACTTGATAAATACGCATTTAAAGCGCAGAACTGCACTAATTTGGAAGCACCTAGCATTAGCATTAGCTAATTTGGAAGCATTAGCACATCTAAAGGAGCTGCAAAGGACCCGAACGGTTTTGTGTGACCTTTTCTACGTCTTTCTACTTGGATTTAAGGCCAAAAGCCATAAAATAAAACAATGATTTTAAGGACAATGATGTCCACGTCCATAATGAATTTGATTGAAGGACTAGTAATGACGCTTCTGAGGAAGATTGGAGTCTCAGTTGAAACTGTCGAGCAGGTAAAGAAACATTTCCTTGTAAAGTAAAATCAATCTTGTGAACTTTAAGAGCTAAATGGGAGCAAACACCTCACATAACATTTATCACAGTCGGTTTATACCAGGGGTCGGCAACATTTACTAACAAAAGAGCCATTGTTGGACAAAAAAGAGAAATAATTTAGGAATGGAGCCGCAAACCTTATTGTGAGCCTCACAAGGAGGATGTAACAGCCTACTAAGTCCATTAATTAGCCAATAATGAGCATTTATTAATATGATTTGGTCAGAATGCAGCGAGGAGCCAAATGCAAATGAGAGGCTGGACACCAAAAATATCTCAGGAGATTTGGAATCTAAAGCTAGTCTATCTAGAGAAACTCAAAACTAGAGACTTAAAGTTGGCAAAATGTAGATGTTAAGGTGAAAGGCTGTAGACGTATAAATACCGTTTATAGGGAAAACATAAATAACTGTTCATGTCATATGATTTTTTTGTCCCAGACACAGGGAGCCACTGCAGATGGCCTAAAGAGCCTCATGTGGCTCCGGAGCCACAGGTTGCTGACCCCTGGTTTATACCGTATTATAAAATATTTGTTATTCTATACTTTGTCATTTTAAATTGCTGTCAACATTTATTTATTTTTTCCATAAAAACCCAAATTTGGTGGCGTCCCGCAGATTCTAATTCCACTATTCCATCATATACACTGATCTTAATTATTTTTAGAATTATTTTAAAGGAGATTAAGGGTTCTTGTATATTTTATTTAAGGCATCTTATTTTGACAGTCTTCTTGTAAATTCTGTGGTGGATTCTGTTAACACACTGCACTCTTATTTTGAAAGCTGCAATCGAACGCAGTATTAGGTCAACAAGTTTTAAACTGTGAATTTGTAATGAAACCTGTGTACATATGTTAATATGAATAACTGTGAAATATTATACTTTCAGTCAGTCCTAATTTGTTTTCAAAAGCTGATCTTAACGACCATCTGAAGTATATTTTAAGTATGAAATGCTCATTCTTGTTTTAAGGACACAATGCAATAAAGGATTTTGAGTTTTGCTGCATATTATTTATGTATTCTAAGTTGTTCTGCAATTTTTTATATATATATATTTGTATTTGTGTAACTATTTTTGTTGTGTGTGATTTGGATCATCTGTGGAAAATCACACGATCATTATCTCTCATTATCACTATCTCTCGTGGCTTATCAAAAGGGGCAGGGATTAAACAGGGACTTTCTGCTGAGTACACTGACACCTCATACAAGTCTCTAGGACAAACGGTTCACTAGTTAGTAAAAGGGGGCGTGGCTAATAAAAAGGGGCGGGGTAATCAATCACCAGTTAAACAGGGACTCTATGCCGAGTAATCTGACACCTTATACAAGTTTCTAGGACAAACGGTTCATTAGTTATGAAAGGGGGCGTGGCTAATCAAAAAGGGCGGGAATTTATGACGCATTGTTTTGTAGAACTGGTAAATGATGAACCATCATCATGCATGACAAGTTTGAGGCAGATTGGACAATGTATGGTCAAGTTATAAGGTCTCATGTTTTATGAAGAAATGCCATGTCTGTTGAGTTAGAGTTAACTGTTTTCAGTTAAAATGTCTGTGTTGGAGGAGGGGGGGGGCTTTGGTAGCTAAGCAACCAGGTGGCCAGGTGGAGTCGACCAATCAGAGCAGAGCAATCAACTGAAATTAACTGACAGTTCCGCCACACTGAGCAGCCAGAGGTGGACAAACTGAAAATTCTGGCCTCGAACAGAAAGCATTTTTGGCAAAACCATAATACCTATCATTGATCCGACTTCACTTTGAGTGTCCTGAGTTCTTCCTGAACATCTACATATGTTTTTTTTTTAAGAAAAATGAAAAAATAGCTTTGTTAGAGCGATCTAAAAAAACAAAAAATGTCCTTACTTGAGAAATCATCCTGCGTTTTTAATATGGGAGCCAATGAGGCTGTTGGTGGTGTTGGTGGCGCATCTCTGCGTCTTACACCCAAACTATAACTCTGACAGCTTTACCAGAGGATTGTGAGTGAGAGGACAAATTTTCCTACGTTTCTATGTATAAATTATTTCTGTAGAGTGAAATTTGCGGCCTGGAGCACAGTTTTCAAATTTATTTTTTGACAATTCGTTCTCTCCCTCTACACTCTGTTTGATGACATCACCACCCTAGACTCTCCATAGGGTTACATTGGGGGGATTTTTTGACGTGTTTTTGCCCAATAATTTGAAAACCGTTTGTCGAAACCCTTAGAAAAGTCATAGCACACTTGTCATGGGCGAGCCGGTCGATTTGATACCTTTTTTGTGTATGTGCGGCCAAAACTCTGGGAGGAGTAGTCGACCGAAAAATGACACGGAAGAAACGGAAGAATAATAGTCCCGAGGAATAACAATTAGTGTGCTTTTGCAAGCAAGCGCAGTACAGTGTGTATGTGCTAACAGGCTAACAGTTAGCTCTGTAGCACTACAGTGTGTATGTGCTAACAGGCTAACAGTTAGCTCTGTAGCACTACAGTGTGTATGTGCAAACAGGCTAACAGTTAGCTCTGTAGCAGTACAATGTGTATGTGCTAACAGGCTAACAGTTAGCTCTGTACCAGTACAGTGTGTATGTGATAACAGGCTAACAGTTAGCTCTGTAGCAGTACAGTGTGTATGTGCTAACAGGCTAACAGTTAGCTCTGCAGCAGTACAGTGTGTGTGTGCTAACAGGCTAACAGTTAGCTCTGCAGCAGTACAGTGTGTATGTGCTAACAGGCTAACAGTTAGCTCTGCAGCAGTACAGTGTGTGTGTGCTAACAGGCTAACAGTTAGCTCTGCAGCAGTACAGTGTGTGTGTGCTAACAGGCTAACAGTTAGCTCTGCAGCAGTACAGTGTGTATGTGCTAACAGGCTAACAGTTAGCTCTGTAGCAGTACAGTGTGTATGTGCTGCTGCTGCAGGAGGTGTTCACTTAGTGATCTCTGTTTGTTTACAACAAGCACCAGACACTAAAAACTGTTCCTGTTGTTTGTTTAAAAGTAGTGCAATAAAAACACAGAGACACCTTGACGTCCAGTGGAAGATTTAAAGTGAGACCTCACCTGTGTCAGAAGGTCCAAGCAGCCAGATGTGTGCTGGAGGTGAAGGTCCTGCTGATGTGGAGGCCGTCAGGCTGCAGGAGCAGCGTCCAGCAGGCAGCAACAAGCTGCAGGAAGTCCTGGAAGCGTGTAAATCTCTGCAGCTCCCCAGATCCTTCAGGACCTGAGAGCTTTCTGTCTGACACGTCACGTTGAAGAAAAGAACCCTGCCGTTGGCCAGACGACGAGGAACGGCCTGGAAACCACCAGAGGACACACGATTTAGTTATAAACAGAGATTATATGTTCTTCCTGTTTCATTCTCAACATGAATCATTAGTCTAACGTCATAAACGAGTCATTTAAAAACACATAAAAAACAAATTAGAGACAGTCAGAGAGGAGATTAAAAACTAATATGATCCAAAAGTTATTAAACTCTAGAGCTCAAACAGGGAAAAAGGATCAAAGGAGCACATTTACATTTTGTCTTTTTTTTTTGTAATTTTGTGTCTTTTTTTCGTCATTTTGTTTCTTTTTTTAGTAATTTAGTTTTTTTCTGTCATTTTGTGTCTCTTTAGGAATTTTGTGTATTTTTTGGGTTTAACACACACGCACAAACACAGATGTACACACAGACACACACACGCACGCACATGAATGAGCATGCGCACACACATGCACACACACACACACACATGCACGCACACACACACACACACACACAAACATGCAAGCACATGCGCACATGCACATAAACGTGCACGCACAAGCACACACACACACGCACGCACGCACACACACGCACGCACATAAACGAGCATGCACACACAAACATGCACGCACACACGTGTACACGCACAAGCACGCACGCACATAAACGAGCATGCACACACACGCACACACAAACATGCACGCACACACGCTTACACGCAGATAAACGTGCACGCACAAGCACACACACGCACGCACATAAACGAGCATGCACACACACAAGCATGCACACACACACACGCACACACAAACATGCACGCTTACACGCACATCAACGTGCACGAACAAGCACACACACACACGCGCGCACATGCACACAAACATGCACGCACGCACACATGCACATAAACGCGCACATACAAACGCATGCATACATATGTACACACACACACAAACAAACACGCACGCACTCACACACAGACACACACAGGCGCACACACAGACACACACACACACACACACACACTCTCTCTCACACACACACACACACCCACACACACTCTCTCTCACACACACACACTCTCTCTCTCTCTGTCTCTCTCACACACACACACACACACAAACATGCATGCACACACACACACACACACACACACAGACTCACACACACACACACACACACACACACACACACACACACACACACACACACATACACACCCCTACCTTCCAGAGCAGTGAGGTGAGCCTGTAGCCGTTCTCGTCTGGTTGTTTCTGTCTCCTCCAGAAGGACGGAGCTGCAGACGGAGCTGGTAGGAAGGAGGAGGGGAAAATATTAAAATATATATTTGGAGGAGGTAAACAGAACAGTTAAGAGGGTGGTAAGTTTATACTTTTTGCCAGCAGTAAAAACCAGAAAAACATTCACATAGTAAATGTATCTTTCTTCTTTGAATCACTAATTGGTGACGTGCTACAACTTCCTCTAGCACCACCAACTGGTCGAATCTGGCACTTTCCCAATTATGTAATTATCAAGGAAAATGTCGAGATATCAGCTCTGAAATTAAACTCCTATCAGCTATTTTTGGTGTTATCATTATATTTTTCCAAACAATTGTCCAAAAAAGGCACAAAATGACTTAAAAAAAGACACAAAATGACTTAAAAAAAGACACAAAATGACAGAAAAAACACAAAATGACCAAAAAAAAGACACAAAATTACCAAAAAGAAACAAAATGACCAAAAAAAGACACAAAACGACCAGAAAAGACACAAAACGACCAAAAAAAGACACCAATGACCAAAAAAAGACACAAAACGACCAAAAAAGACACAAAACACCAAAAAAAGACATAAAAAATACCAAAAAAAGACACAAAATTACCAAAAAAGACACAAAATGACAAAAAAAAGACACACATTTACCAAAAAAGACACAAAATGGAGCACTATGGATAACGGCCAGGTTGTGGAGCAGCTTTCTACTCTTGCATGGGTCTCAAATTGACAAAAAATGACCACAAAAAGACGCAAATTGACCAAAAAAGACACAAAATGACCCAAAAAGAAACAAAATGACCAAAAAAAAGACACAAAATGACCAAAAAAAGACACAAAATGACCAGAAAAGACACAAAACGACCAAAAAAAGACACCAATGACCAAAAAAAGACACAAAACGACCAAAAAAGACACAAAACACCCAAAAAAGACATAAAAAATACCAAAAAAAGACACAAAATTACCAAAAAAGACACAAAATGACAAAAAAAAGACACACATTTACCAAAAAAGACACAAAATGGAGCACTATGGATTACGGCCAGGTTGTGGAGCAGCTTTCTACTCTTGCGTGGTCTTATAGGCGTCCTGGGGGTTTTCTCATCTGGTCTCCATGTTCTGTGGTCTAGTTCAGCTGTTCTCAACCTTGGGGTCGGGACCCCAATTGGGGTCTTGAGATGATTTCTGGGGGTCGCCAAATCATTTTGGAAGTCAGCTCTGTCTCCACTGTGTTAAAGTGTTCATGTGTTAATGTGTTTGTCTTTTTGGTCATTTAATGCCTTTTTTTTTTTGGTCATTTTGTGTCATTTTTTGTGTCTTTTTTTGATCATTTTGGGTCTTTTTTGGTCATTTTGGGTCTTTTTTCGATCATTTTGTGGTCAATTTGTGATTTTTTTGGTAATTTTGTGTCTTTTTTGATCATTTTGTGGTCAATTTGTGTCTTTTTTTGATCATTTTGTGTCTTTTTTTAGTCATTTTGTATTTTTTTGGGTAATTTTGTTTCTTTTTTGGGTCATTTTGTGTCTTTTCTGGTCATTTTGTGTCTTTTTTTTATCATTTTGTGGTCAATTTGTATCTTTTTTTGTTCATTTTGTGTCTTTTTTGGTCATTTTGTTTCTTTTTTGGGTGATCTGAACTGTGTGCGTGAGATTGTGTTCAGTGAGCGGGGGTCGCGGACAACATGCATGTTAAATTGGGGGTCGCGACTCAAAAAGGTTGAGAACTACTGGTCTAGTCGAGGACTAATGTGTGTTTCCTCTGTTCTTCTAGTAGAGGAACATTGATGATCCGCTCCTTATATAACAGAGTGGGAGCTGTGTCTCTACTCAACAGGAAGTCAATGTTCTTGGTCACAGATACGGAGACGCTTCAAGGAGAGGATTTATTTTCTGGACACGTCCAGCTTGGAGGAGCTCAGATCCTGAAGGATTAAAATACATGAGACCTGAGGAAACCTTTGGATGCTGCAGGAGCAGCTCAGGAACATAAACATCTCTTTCTCAGCCTTGTTCTCACACAACAGCACCGTGAGAATACAGATTCTTTATCTTGTTGTTGTAATGACTGCTATGAATCACCACTGATTTAAATAAGACCACAGTGATTAATCCTCTGGGGTCTATGATCAGATAACATGTTTTTTTTTTTAAAGCGACGTGACAAAAAAACGAGGTGACATGGAGTGCTGCTGTCGACTTCACTCCAGATTACAGACTTGAAACTTTCTCCAGTTTTTTGTTTGATGCTCCAAAGCCATGTAAAACCAAAGATATGATCGTTTTAATTTGATAGTACAGAAATATTTATTCAAGTGTAAAAGTAGGATGGGACGAGGCAGGCGTGGCATTAAGTAAAAATGGAAAAAAGAGTCTAATCATCTAATACCTATAAATAAACATGTTTTTATGGTCATTTTTTATGTATAGTTTTATTATATTTGAATTTTACCTTTATATGTTCATATTTGCAACCTATGTTTTACATTTTTTAGGTCTGAAACAGTTCATTGAGCATATTTGTGGTTTTTATTGTCATAAATAGCATAATTTTATTTCAGATTTCATGAGTTTTTTATGTATTTTTGGGCTCAATGTGTTAATAAAGTGGGTTAAAAGTGAAAAATAATAGTCAGATCATGTTGAAGTTGTGCTGAGAAAATACTAAATACAAATAAAATGACCAAAAGAGAAACAAAATGACAAAAAAGACACAAAATGACCAAAAAAAGACACAAATGACCAAAAAAAAAGACACAAAATGACCAAAAAAGACACAAAATTACCAGAAAAGATACAAAATGACTAAAAAGACGCAAAATTACCAGAAAAGACACAAAATGACTAAAAAAGACACAAAATGACCAAAGAAAGACACAAAATGACAAAAAAAGACACAAAATGACCAAAAAATACACAAAATTACTAAAAAAAAAGACACAAAATGACAAAGAAAGACACAAAATGACCAAAACAGACATAAAAAAGACACAAAATGACTAAAAAGACACAAAATGACCCCAAAAAAGACACAAAAGGACTAAAAATAGACACAAAATGACTAAAAAAAGACACAAAAGTTGAAGTTGTGCTGAGAAAATACCAAACATGAGTATAGTAAATATTATGTGGTATATAAAGGGTAGATAGAGGGTTAAACCAGGAAGCAGCAGTGTGTCCCCGTGTCTCCTCACCGTCCTCTCCGGTGCGTCCTCTGAAGGAGTTGCTCCAGCCGCTCCAGGGACTCTCCGGGCCCCGGTAACGGTGGCGGAGCCTCAGCGTGTAGAAAGTGTCCGGCTTCAGGCGGCAAATGGTGAAGTTTTTGTCCGTCACGGTCACATTTTCTACCTGAAAAACAACAAATAGATAGATAAATAAGTGAGGATTAACTTGTGATGAAGCACATCTGTCTTTAATTCTTCAAATCTATTTATATATCAAAGCCTCAGCCTCAAGAGTTACATTGAATTCTTAAAGAAACTATTGTTTTCTTGCAGGCCTCCACAGTGTGCAGATTGCAAAAAAATGGTTTAAAAACCAGATCAAACAGTAAATCTGAGGGAAATGATCTTGCTGCATGGACAGATAATTTACCTTGACAAGATTTATTAAATTAAGATTATTAAATCTAGAAATAAGCATGTTGAACACTTAAAATAAGAAATTAACTCTTAAAACAACAATTAAACTGACAATTATTTGTTTCTTACCAAGATAATAAAAACTTTTTGTGTCTTTTTTTGTCTTTTTGTGCCTTTTACTGTTTTTTTTATTCTTTTTAGGTCTTTTGGGGTAATTTTACATCTTTTGTTTCTTTCTTGATCTTTTTGTGTCTTTTTTTTGTGTCTTTTTTGGTCTTTTTTGGTAATTTTGTGTCTTTTTTGTGTCTTTTTTGTGTCTTTTTTGGTAATTTTGTGTCTTTTTACATCTTTTGGTCACAAAATGACCAAAAAAGACAAAAAATGTACAAAAGAGATAAAGTAAAGCTGCCAGCAGTGATGAACTGGCCCGAGCAGAGTGACCTGATGATTATTTGGTTCTTACCAAGATAAAAAAAACAACTTTAGATTTAGAACACAAAAAGGCACAAAAAGACAAAAAAAAAACAAACACACAAAACACACACACACACACACACACACACACACAAAGAGACTCAAAAAGATGTAAAATCACCAAAAAAAGAGTTTTGAAAGGTGCAACATGAAGCATTTTCCTAACAGTAAATCTTTATAGTATATTATTTATTAGCCGGTTGTGAACCAGCTGTTAGATTTTGTGATCTTCTGCAGCTCAGAAGATGAAATAACCGGGCGGTGGAGGACAGAGCAAACAGGAAGGCTGTGGTTTAAAGGTGTGAGATCTGGCCTCCTGCACCTCTGATGTGTGATGTTTTCATACTTTGTGTTGTGAATAAATGTGTTGCATCATGCTGCTGCATGTGATTTTATCTGTGTTTGTGTTTGGGAGTGGCACACCTGCCACTCCTGATCTGGACCTGGGATCTCCTCTGATTTCTGATTTTTGTCATTTTGTGTCTCTTTTGGTCATTTTGTGTCTTTTTTTGGTCACTTTGTATCATTTTGTGTCTTTTTTTTGTCATCTTGTGTCCTTTTTGTGTCTTTTGTGTCTTTTTGTCTCTGTTTTTGGTCATTTTTTGAGTCATTTTGTGTCCTTTTTTGGTAATTTTTTGTCTTTTTTGGTCATTTTTTTTAGTCATTTTGTGTCTTTTGTCTCTTTTTTGGACATTTTGTCTTTTCTGTCTTTTTGTGTCTTTTGGTCTCTGTTTTTGGTCATTTTTTTTGTCTTTTTTTGGTCATTTTGTGTCTTTTTGTCTCTTTTTTGGTCATTTTGTGTCTTTTTTTGGTCACTTTGTATCATTTTGTCATTTTTTTGTCATTTTGTGTCCTTTTTTGTCTTTTTGTGTCTTTTTGTCTCTGTTTTTGGTCATTTTTTGTCTTTTGTTTTAGTCATTTTGTGTCTTTTTATCTCTTTTTTGGTCATTTTGTGTCTTTTTATGTCTTTTTTTGGTCATTTTGTGTCCTTTTTTGTCTTTTTTTGTCTTTTTGTCTCTGTTTTTGTTAATTTTTTGTCTTTTCTTTAGTCATTTTGTGTCTCTTTGTCTCTTTTTTGGTCATTTTGTGTCCTTTTTTGTCTTTTTGTGTCTTTTTTGTCTTTTTGTCTCTGTTTTTGGTGACTTTTTTTTTTTTTTTTAGTCATTTTTTGTCTTTTTGTGTCTTTTTTTGGTCATTTTGTTTCTTTTTGTCCATGTTTTTGGTGATTTTTGTCTTTTTTTGTCATTTTGTGTCTTTTTGTGTCTTTTTTGGTCATTTTGTGTCTTTTTATGTCTTTTTTTGGTCATTTTGTGTCCTTTTTGTCTTTTTGTGTCTTATTGTCTCCGTTTTTGGTCATTTTTTGTCTTTTTTTTAGTCATTTTGTCTCTTTTTTGGTCATTTTGTGTCTTTTTTTGGGTCATTTTGTGTCCATTTTTGTGTCTTTTTGTCTCTGTTTTTGTTCATTTTTTGTCTTTTTTTTTTTTTAGTCGTTTTGTGCGTTTTTGTCTCTTTTTTGGTCATTTTTTGTCTTTTTTTTAGTCATTTTGTCTTTTTTTTAGTCATTTTGTGTCTTTTTTAAATCTCTGTTTGTGTTTGTGAGTGGCCCACCTGCCCATGTGGGCTGATCTGGATTTGGGATGTCAGGTCTCCTCCTCTGACTTCACTGTCAGAAACAGAAAACTCTGTATTGACGGGACTCCAGGTGACATTCAGACAGTCAGGACCCAGAGACTCCACTCTGTTCACAGTCACAGGAGGCATTTTCACTGAGAGACACAGAGAAACAGAGTGAGACACAGGAAGGAGAGGAACAATAAAGAAAGGTGAAGTGTTGGACTCTTACTCTCCATCCTCCCAGACTGGCAGCGAGCTTCAGACCAGACGCTGTGATTGGCTGCCTGAGCTCTGATCATTATACAGAAGCAGTTTCTAACAGTGGTGCCCTGGAGTCCAGCTGTGCAGCTGCTGCCAGACGTGCTGCAGGTAAAATTCTTGATGCTTTTTACTCTGCAAATAAACACATAAACACACGCCCAAAAATAAATACAATGAGCACAACAACAGAGATAACACATCACACAAACAGCTCCAAAACCACAGAGACTAATAGATCGCTGTCACACAAATAGACGTGCATTGTTTGTTTTGCAGTCAACTTTGCATGCACTGCAAAAAACATGAAACTTACCAAGTATTTTATTCTTAAATCTAGCAATAGTAGCTTCATTATATTGTTTTGAGTATAATTTAACTACTGACCATAGCTTTATGTGCTTATTTTAACAACATGTGTCTTTTTGTAACTAAAATGAGTGAGTAACCTCTCTTCAGTCTTGACTAAAGGACTAAAAAAGACACAAAATGACACAAAAAAGACTGAAAATGACTAAAACAAGACACAAAATGACCAAAAAGACACAAAATGACCAAAAAAATACACAAAATGACTAAAAAAAGACACGAAATGACCAAAAAAAGACACAAAATGACCAAAAAAAGAAACAAAATGACTAAAAAAGACACGAAAAGACACAAAATGACCAAAAAAAGACACAAAATAACGAAAAAAGACACTAAATGACTAAAAAAAGACACAAAATGACTAAAAAAAGACACAAAAAGACACAAAATGACCAAAAAAAGACATGAAATGACCAAAAAAAGACACAAAATGACCAAAAAAAGAAACAAAATGACTAAAAAAGACACGAAAAGACACAAAATGACCAAAAAAGACACAAAAAGACCAAAAAAGACACTAAATGACTAAAAAAAGACACAAAATGACTAAAAAAAGACACAAAAAGACACAAAATGACCAAAAAAGACACAAAATGACAAAAAAAAGACATAGAAAGACACAAAAAGATACAAAAAGACACAAAAAAGAAACAAAATTACAAAAAAAAGAAACAAAAAGACACAAAATGACCAAAAAAGACACAAAATAACGAAAAAAGACACTAAATGACTAAAAAAAGACACAAAAAGACACAAAATGACCAAAAAAGACACAAAATGACCAAAAAAAGACATAGAAAGACACAAAAAGATACAAAAAGACACAAAAAAGAAACAAAATTACTAAAAAAAGAAACAAAAAGACACAAAATGACCCAAAAAAAAGACAAAAAATGACCAAAAAAAGACACAAAATGACCAAAAAAAGAAACAAAATGACTAAAAAAGACACAAAAAGACACAAAATGACCAAAAAAGACACAAAATAACGAAAAAAGACACTAAATGACTAAAAAAAGACACAAAATGATACAAAAAGACACAAAAAAGAAACAAAATTACTAAAAAAAGAAACAAAAAGACACAAAATGACCAAAAAAAAGACACAAAATGACCAAAAAAAGAAACAAAATGACTAAAAAAGACACAAAGACACAAAATGACCAAAAAAGACACAAAATAACGAAAAAAGACACTAAATTACTAAAAAAAGACACAAAAAGACACAAAATGACCAAAAAAGACACAAAATGTCTAAAAAAAAAGACACAAAATTACTAAAAAAAGAAACAAAACATCTAAAAAAAGACACAAAATAAGCGAAAAAGACAAGAAAAGAAAGAGGGTGAATAACCTCTTCACAGTGGTTTCAGTCTTGTGTAAATACTTGTTTTTAGGAGTGACATTGAGCTTTATCATGCTTTTCAATCTGTTGACTGTGACTTTTATCATGCGCCTGCATCAAACACAACGTCTGAGCGTCTCACGCATGTCAGATCCAACGCTGATTACCAAACCAAGTGTTTGCATGCAGCAGGCAGACTTCAACACAAATGTTGGCACAAACTGCACACATGCAAAAACACAACGGTTTCTATAGATAAAGACACATTGGAAAGCATGACTTTAGATCTGTCAACAGGATGCAATGTTCAGTGTTCATTAGCATTCTGCAACACAACGAAATGCTGCAGGACCAAGAAAGACACAAAAGGACCAAAAAAAAGACACAAAATGATCCAAACAAAACACACAAATGACCAAAAAAGACACAAAATGACCAAAAAAGACACAAAATGACTAAAAAAAGACACAAAATGACCAAAAAAAAGACACAAAATGACCAAAAAAAGACACAAAATGATCAAAACAAAACACACAAATGACCAAAAAAGACACAAAATGACCAAAAAAGACACAAAACGACTAAAAAAAGACACAAAATGACCAAAAAGACACAAAATGACAAAAAAGACACAAAATGACCAAAAAAGACACAAAATTACTAAAAAAAGACACAAAATTAACAAAAAAAGACACAAAATGATCAAAACAAACCACACAAATGACCAAAAAAGACACAAAATGACCAAAAAAGACACAAAACGACTAAAAAAAGACACAAAATGACAAAAAAAGACACAAAATGATCAAAACAAAACACACAAAATGACCAAAAAAAGACACAAAATGACAAAAAAGACACAAAATGACAAAAAAGACACAAAATGACCAAAAAAGACACAAAATTACTAAAAAAAGACACAAAATTACCAAAAAAAGACACAAAATGATCAAAACAAACCACACAAATGACCAAAAAAGACACAAAATGACCAAAAAAGACACAAAATTACTAAAAAAAAGACACAAAATTACCAAAAAAAGACACAAAATTACCAAAAAAGACACAAATTTACCAAAAAAAGACACAAAATGACCAAAAAAAGACACAAAATGATCAAAACAAAACACACAAAATTACCAAAAAAGACACAAAATGACCAGAAAAGATACAAAATGACTAAAAAATGACCAAAAAAAGACGCAAAATGACACAAAATTACTAAAAAAAGACACAAATAGACACAAAATAAGACACAAAATGACCAAAAAAGACACAAAAAGACCAAGAAAGACACAAAATTACCAAAAAAAGACACAAAATTACCAAGAAAGACAAAAAAATACCAAAAAATATACAAAATGACAAAAAAAGACACAAAATGATCAAAACAAAACACACAAAATGACCAAAAAAAGACCAAAAAAGACCAAGAAAGACACAAAATGACCAAAAAAGACACAAAATGACTAAACAAAGACACAAAATGACCAAAAAAGACACAAAATGACTAAACAAAGACACAAAATGACCAAAAAAAGACACAAAATGACCAAAAAAGACACAAAATGACCAAAATATTAATATTTGCATATTAAAAACTAAAGTATGTTCTTACTGCTGGCGGTCTACTGAGATGCTCTTCAGTGAGTCACACATGCTGCAGGAACAGAATAAATGTTTGGTTATTGATCAGCTTGTTGGAATATAAAGTTATGAACCTGCATGTTCTCTGGATCATTAGTGACGGGAAAAAAACTTTAATCACAACAGATTTAACCTCCATCAAGATCACGTTTATTTCTAGAGAACCTTATACACAACCAGGGTTGACCAAAATGCTTTACATAACTGAATATCAACAAAAAAAATCAAAAAGATACATAAATTAATAACAATAAAATCAGAGAAAATGTTTTAAAAAAGACAGTTTCATCTAGTAATATATGATATGAGATGTACAAACCAGCACAGAAACAACTTTCTTTTTATTTTTATAATTACTTAAAAAAGAAAAACAAAATGACCAAAAAAGACACAAAATTATTAAAAAAAGAAACGAAATTACCCAAAAAGGACACAAAATTACTAAAAAAAGGACACAAAATTATTTTAAAAAGACACAAAATTACAAAAAAGGCACAAAATTGCCAAAAAAAGACACAGAATTATTAAAAAAGACACAAAATTAAAAAAAAACACAGATTTACCAAAAAAAAAGACATAAAATTATCAAAAAACACAAAAAATTATTTAAAAAAAGAAACAAAATTACAAAAAAGACACAAAATGACCAAAAAAAGACACACAGAAAGCACAGAAACAGCTTTCTTCTCAGACAGGTTCTAAAGCCTGGGAGAAAAAGTGAGTTTTAAGAGAAGATTTAAAAATGTCCAAAGTCTCTGACGACTGTATCTGCAGCTGTAAACTCTTCCACAGCTGCAGAAGATCCATCACCTTTATTTTAGTTTTTAGCATTTAGGCTCATCCAGGTAGGACTCATTAGACCTCAGAGCTCTGGTCGGTCTGTGAACATGTTTGAGTTCAGCTAAATTCGTTTAAAATGTTAAAAACAAACATCAGGATCTTAAAATCCATTCTGAGACGGACAGGAAGCCAGTCAGAGAGGCAGAACTGGAGATGTGAAAAAAAAATACACAAAATGACTAAAAAAATACACAAAATGACTAAAAAAAGACACGAAATGACCAAAAAAAGACACAAAATGACCAAAAAAGACACAAAATGACCAAAAAAATACACAAAATGACTAAAAAAAGACACAAAATGACCAAAAAAGACACAAAATGACCAAAAAAACCAACAAAATGACTAAAAAAAGACACGAAATGACCAAAAAAAGACACAAAATGACCAAATAAAGACACAAAATGACTAAAAAGACACGAAATGACCAAAAAAATACACAAAATGACTAAAAAAAGACACGAAATGACCAAAAAAGACACAAAATGACCAAAAAAATACACAAAATGACTAAAAAAAGACACAAAATGACCAAAAAAATACACAAAATGACTAAAAAAAGACACGAAATGACCAAAAAAAGACACAAAATGACTAAAAAGACACAAAAAGACCAAAAAAGACACAAAATGACCAAAAAAAGAAACAAAATGACTAAAAAAGACACGAAAAGACTTTTGCCGTAATCTTCCTGCGTTTTTAATATGGCAGCCAATGAGGCTGTTGGTGGTGTTGGTGGATCATCTGTGCGTCCTACGCCCAAACTATAACTCTGACAGCTTTACCAGAGGATTGTGAGGGAGAAGACTAATTTTCCTACGTTTCTATGTATAAATTATTTCTGTAGAGTGGAATTTGCGGCCTGGAGCGCAGTTTTCAAATTTATTTTTTGACAGTTTCTTCTCTCCCTCTACACTCTGGTGATGATGTCACACACTGTGACACGAACATTCCGTGCAATACACACCCATTATAATCTCAGAATTTCTCCAAAAATGATCATGGTCATTGAACAGGGATTGATAAAAAACTATATGACCTATCGAAACGTGGATTAATACACCGATACACAAGACTTGTGTCTACTGTTTAAAGTTTAAATGGAGTCTCTAGGTGAAATTATGCCGGAGAAGTAGACGTTTAAAAATCTGCAATTATTGTTCTTTTTCGCTCATTTTTTGTCGGCCGTCCCATTCACTTCAATGCAAAATTTTGGGCAGTTTTAACGCTTTATACGCTTTAACGTATAAGTGAGATCAAAAATTGCATTTTGAATGGGTTTCAATGGCTCATTTTACGCACTCAACCTCCAACAAACCCCCCAAAAAAGAATTATAAAATTTCTTCAGATTATGTTTATTTAGTCTATTTTAAGCTGAAAAACCCTCCAAACATTGTTATCTAACTGATCATAATGTGACCGTAGAGGGTGAAGGGCGAGTTCTTCTACTTGGTAAAACCTCAACTTTCTAAGTATTAAACAAACAGAACAAACCAGATCTGATACCGATGATATTATCAGTCTGTTTCCTGCTACCAGCCTCTCACTGGAACATATTTTTAGCTCTAGAAAACCCCAGACATGGTAAATAAAAGCTCTTTCTCAAGTTCTCATAAAAACTGTGAATTAAACCTGTTTGTCATCTTCTCTCTAACTATCTCTGTCACAACTTTTTATTAATAATAAACCATTAAGAACTTTAGAGATACACTAACATGAAATGATTGGTGGCACAAATTTTAAACAAATTAAAGATCTTCTGTAGAGACAGAACATATTCAAATAAAAAATTAGCATTTTGACACAGTGAATGTTCTGCTACACGTCGCCCAAAAAGTTGGAATAAAATATATATATTTTTTACTTCTTTCCATGAAATTATTCTGACATTGTGATTTATTATTGACGGATAAAATGAATATCTTCTCAAAACGTAATGAATCAATCTTTTCCAAACATATCACAATGAAAATTGAATTGATGAAAAAGACACAAAATTATTAAAAAAAGACACAAAATTACCAAAAAATACACAATATTATTTAAAAAAGACACAAAATTACCAAAAAAGACACAAAATTATTCAAAAAGACACAAAATTATTCAAAAAAGACACCAAAGTACCAAAAAATACACAAAATTATTTAAAAGACACAAAATTATTTAAAAAAGACACAAAATTACCAAAAAATACACAAAATTATTTTAAAAAGACACAAAATTACCAAAAAAGACACAAAATTATTCAAAAAAGACATATAATTACCTAAAAAAGACACAAAATTATTAAAAAAGACACAATTATTTAAAAAAGACACAAAATTACCTAAAAAGACACAAAATTATTAAAACAGACACAAAATTACCAAAAAAAAGACACAAAATTACCAAAAAAGACACAAAATTATTAAAAAAGACACAAAATTATTCAAAAAGACACAAAATTATTCAAAAAAGACACAAAATTACCAAAAAATACACAAAATTATTTAAAAAAGACACAAAATTACAAAAAAAGACACAAAATGATCAAAAAAGACAAAAAATTATTTAAAAAAAGAAACAAAATTACAAAAAGAAACAAAATGACCAAAAAAGACACTCAATTATTAAAAAGACACAAAATTATTTAAAAAAGACACAAAATTATATGTAAAAAAATAAATCACAAAAAAGACACAAAATGACCAAAAAAAGACACAGAATTTTTTAAAAAAGATACGAAATTACCAAAAAAAAAGGACACAGAATTGTCAAAAAAAGACACAAAATTACAACCCCAATCACATCAGAGATGAGACATGACAAACTCAGAACAAAAAAAAACGTATTTACACAGCTGTGATTGCAGCAAGTCTATAAAAATGTTGCATTATGACAAAAACATGACATTTAAAGGGTTAAAATATTCAAAAATCAACTAGTGTTTGATATCAATTATTAGGTCAGATGTAAGTGAAAATAAATCAGTACATTGAAAGTAGAATATCATAATGTATAATATTTTTATAGCTTGTTTTTTAGGAGCGTATTTTATGCGTTAAGCAGTAAAAGTGTGCATAAACATTGACCTGAGGGTTATGATAGTGTGTGTTTTGTTGTCTGAAAGCTCCTTGATGAGTCGACTGATGAAATGTTCTTTATCACAAAGATCACATTTAGTTTATTCTGTCACTGCTGAACAATCTGTCCTGCTGCTCTTCATTCAGCTAGAACACTTCGTCTGTGGTTGGAGATTATTTCACACATCAACACAGTTAGGATGGTTTTTGTTTTCTTCAACATCTTGTTCATTTTAATGTCTGGTTCAACTAAAGGTTCATTTGTTTGGACAAATATAATGATAACAACAAAAACAGCTGATAAGAGTTTAATTTAAGAGCTGATATCTAGACATTTAACATGGTTTTATTGATCATGATTTTGGTTATGATCAAGAATGTTTCCATGAGAAAATAGATGCAAAAATGACCGAAAAATGACACAAAATGATTGAAATAGAAACAAATTGATCAAATATAGATGTAAAAATGATCAAAAAAGACACAAAATGACAGGAAAAAAACTAAATTACTTAAAAAAGAAACAAAATGACCAAAAAAGACACAAAATTATTTAAAAAAAGACACAAAATTATTTTAAAAAAAGACACAAAATGACCAAAAAAAGACACAAAATTACTAAAAAAGAAACAAAATTATTTTAAAAAGACACATAAAGATACAAAATGACCAAAAAAAGACACAAAATAACGAGAAAAGACACAAAATGACCAAAAAAAGACACAAAATTATTTAAAAAAGACACAAAAAGACACAAAATGACTAAAAAAAGACACAAAAAGACACTAAATGACCAAAAAAGACAAAAAATGACCGAAAGACACAAAATTATAAAAAATAAAGACACAAAATTATTTTAAATAAGACACAAAATGACCAAAAAAGACACAGAATTACCAAAAAAGACACAAAATGACTAAAAAAAGACACAAAAAGACACTAAATGACCAAAAAAGACACAAAATAACGAAAAAAGACACTAAATGACCAAAAAAGACAAAAAATGACAAAAAATGACCGAAAGACACAAAATTATAAAAAATAAAGACACAAAATTATTTTTAAAAAGACACAAAATGACCAAAAAAGACACAGAATTACCAAAAAAGACACAAAATGACTAAAAAAAGACACAAAATGACTAAAAAAAAGACAAAATTACCATAAAAAGTAATTAAAGGGACCTTCCACACACAACACAGTAAAGTGCCATTCATATAAAACTCACATTAAACTTTCATATCAAGGTGAGGGCCACAAAATATCATCACGAGGGCCACAATTCAGAAAAATACAGTCACGGAAAAAATGATTAGACCCTTGTTTGCTTTAATTTCTTGTTCATTTTAATGCCTGATACAACTAAAGGTTCATTCAAAAGCCTCAATAATAACTGTAGTTTAGTTTTAAAGTCTGTGGTGGTCTAACCAAACAGATTAACACCTCGTTTCATGAATATAAGACGGTATTTTAAATGTTTGTGGAGGTGTCGTCCTCCAGCTGGATCTGTTGTCTCTGAAGGACGAATCAGATTCTTGTTCTGTGGAAGCAGCTGCAGCTTTTGTTTCTCTGTCATCTATTCAGTTTTCTTCTTGTTAACAAATCAAATGAAACCAACAATGTTCTCGTCTGTCTCTCTTTATTCTTTCTGTCTGAACATTTAAAACCTTTTAGAAAATGCTTCACAAATGTCAAGTTTCACTTTTGAAAAAAAAAGGCTCATCAATCATTTTCTAAACAGCTGATCACTATTCTGTCCTACAAAGTCTAACTGCAGTAAATATATTTATGGTCGAAATTGAGTTAAAACTAAAAAATGAACTCTTTGATGTCTGTTTTATCTTGTCATAAAGTTTTAGATTTCAATTTTGCTTTATTTCAGAGAAATAATGATACAAAAACCACAAAATCCAACTCAAAACCAAGCAGTAATTGCACTTACCACAGTCTGCTTTGGATATATAAACTAATTTAAACATTAAAATAATAGAAATTATAATTATTTGAAAGGGAAATTATTATCTAGATAGTGATGAAGTAAAAAAAGTTAGATAAAATTATATTAAGACTAAAATATAACATTTCTTTATATTTTAATGTCCTTGTGTTATTTCCAGCTCGGCTCCTGCAGTAAAGCTAAAATACACCGTGTACAAACTATAGTTACTCTTAAGGTTAAACACGTAAAATGTGCCATTGAAACCCATTCAAAATGCAATTTTTTAATCTCTTTTTTGACAACAGATCCAGCTGGAGGACGACTTAAGTGTCTGGCAGCATCGACACCTCCAGAAACATTTAAAATACGTCTTATATTTATGAAACGAGGTGTTAATCTCTTTGGTTAGACCACCACAGACTTTAAAACTAAACTACAGTTATTATTGAAGCTTTTCATGGCCTAAAAAGACAAATGTTCCTTTTGTTGTATCAGGCATTAAAATTAACAAGAAATTAAAGAAAACAAAGGTCTAATCATTTTTTCCATGACTGTATTTTTCTGAATTGTGGCCCTCGTAATGATATTTTGTGGCCCCCACCTTGAGACCTTGAAAATTACTAAAAAAAAGACACAAAATTACTAAAAAAAGACACAAAATGACAGAAAAAAACTAAATTACTTAAAAAAAGACACAAAATGACCAAAAAAAGACAGAAAATTACAAAAAAAGACACAAAATTACCAAAAAAGACAATTTTTTTTTTAAAAAGACACAATTTTTTTTAAAAAAGACAATTTTTTTTTAAAAAAGACAATTTTTTTTAAAAAAAAGACACAAAATTACCAAAAAGACACAAAATTACCAAAAAAGACACAAAGTTATTTAAAAAAAGACACAAAATGACCCAAAAAAGACACAAAGTTATTTAAAAAAAGACACAAAATGACCCAAAAAAAGACACAAAATTGTTTTAAAAAGACGCAAAATTATTAGAAAAAGACACGAAATTGCCAAAAAAGACACAAAATTACTAAAAAAGACACAAAATTACCAAAAAAGACACAAAATTACCAAAAAAGCACTTTGGTCCACTGAGGTTGTTGTTAAATGTCTATAAATTAACTTTGACCTGACTATTTCTACTCAATCAAAATCAACCCTAGACAACACAAATATACTAAAGAATATATAAAAACTAGAAAATTTCCTCTGGGGAAATTTTGAAAGGGCCACGGGGGCTACTGCCGGTGTGTGTACACTATGATGAGATTCTTCAGAGATTTCAAACTATGCCCTTTAACCTCAAAATGTGTGTGTGTGTGTGTGTGTGTGTGTGTGTGTGTGTGTGTGTGTGTGTGTGTATCTGTAACTGTAATCACATCAAAGATCAAAGCAATCAACAGAAATAACTGACACCTGTTAATGAAAGAGTGACAGCAGCCAGAGGTGGACAGACTGGAATTTCTGGCCTCGAACAGAAAGCATTTTTGTTAAAACCATAATACCTATCATTGATCCGACTTCACTTTGAGCGTCCTGAGTTCTTCCTGAACGTCTACATATGTTTTTTTTTTAAGAAAAATGAAAAAATAGCTTTGTTAGAGCAATCCAAAAAAACTTTAAAATCTCACTTTTTCCGAAATCTTCCTGCGTTTTTAATATGGGAGCCAATGAGGCTGTTGGTGGTGTTGGTGGTGCATCTGTGCGTCCTACGCCCAAACTATAACTCTGACAGCTTTACCAGAGGATTGTGAGGGAGAAGACTAATTTTCCTACGTTTCTATGTATAAATTATTTCTGTAGAGTGGAATTTGCGGCCTGGAGAGCAGTTTTAAAATGTATTTTTCGACAGTTTTACCTCTCCCTCTACACTCTGGTGATGATGTCACACACTGTGACACGAACATTCCGTGCAATACACACCCATTATAATCTCAGAATTTCTCCAAAAATGATCATGGTCATTGAACAGGGATTGACAAAAAACTATATGACCTATCGAAACGTGGATTAATACACCGATACACAAGACTTGTGTCTACTGTTTAAAGTTTAAATGGAGTCTCTAGGTGAAATTATGCCGGAGAAGTAGACGTTTAAAAATCTCCAATTATTGTTCTTTTTCCCTCATTTTTTGTCGCCCGTCCCATTCATTTCAATGCAAAACTTTGGGCAGTTTTTCACGACTTACAGCGCGAAAAATTTGTATTCTGTAGAGAAAAGTAATAGCACACCGATCCCGATCAAACCGCACGTTTTGATATATAATTTGTCCTGCAACTCTTCAAGTTGTAGGACTAGTAGCGGGACGAAATTGCGTCCGGAAGAGGAAGAAGAAGAAATCTCAAAAATTAGAAAAAATATGCATTTTTCAGTGAACTGAGCAGCCCTGAGTAATAAATGCTGACTTGTGAGATAATAAAAGAATGTTACTTTATGGCCGACCGTGTACATCAGGGGTCTCAAACTCAAATTACCTGGGGGTCGCTGGAGGAAGTATCAAAATGACCAAAAAAAGACACAAAATGACAGAAAAAAATACACAAAATGACTGAAAAACACTAAATTACTTTAAAAAAACAAAATGACCAAAAAAAAAAAAAAAATTACCCAAAAAAGACACAAAATTATCTAAAAAAAGACACAAAATTACCCAAAAAAAGACACAAAATGACAAAAAAAGACAAAAAATGACCCAAAAAGGCACAAAAGGACAGAAAAAACAAAATTACTTTAAAAAGAAACAAAATGACCAAAGGAAGACACAAAATGACCAAAAAAAGACACAAAAAAGACACAAAAAAGACACAAAAAAGACACAAAATGACCCAAAAATACAGAAAAATTACTAAAAAAGAGATAATAAATAATGTTCTAACTCACCTGAAGACCAGGTGGACCTCCAGCGTGTAGTTGGTGGTCCGAGTGTCTCCGGCCTCCCAGTGACACGTCACGTTGGCTCGAGTCTGGAACTCACAGCGTTTGAGTCTCGGGGGCCGAAGTTCAGAGGAGGAGGAGGAGGAGGAGGAGGAGGAGGAGGAGGAAGAGGAGGCGGAGGTGGAGGAGGTGGGAGGAAAAGCTGCTGGCGGAGAGAGGAGACGCTGAGCGGCATGTAGAGACACATACTGTTAGTAATACAGGAGAAATTCATTATTAAACTATCAGGACATTCTTTCAGATCAGAAACAAAAACATCTGCATGCAGAAACTAACAGGGCAGACAGACCAAAGTTATTATAGTTAATGAAAACTAACCACATAACAAAAACTAGAATGGAATAAACATTTTCATTAACCCTTAATAGGACTGTTTGAAATACTTGCAAATTCAAAATGTCAACCCTACACGGTAATAAATTATTCTGTAGTCATTTCATTAGTCATGTCATTTTTTTGTTTTGTTTTTTTGTCATTTTTTTGTGTTTTTTTAATGTGTTTTTTGTGTGTCCTTTGTAATATTTTTAGTGGGTTTTTTTGCGTGTTTTTTGTAGTCTTAGTGGTTTTATGTATTTTTTGTAAAAAAAAAAAAAAAAAATGTATGTGTTTTATGTGTGTTTTTTGTAATTTTTGGTGTTTTTTTAAATGTTTGTGTTTTTTTTGTAATATTTTTTATGTGTTTTATGTTTGTTTTTTGTAAATTTTTGTCTTTTTTTGTAAAAAAAAAAAAAATTTACGTGTTTTATGTGTGTTTTTTGTAATTTTCTTGTGTTTTTTTTAAAATGTTTGTGTTTTTTTTGTAATATTTTTTATGTGTTTTATGTTTGTTTTTTGTAATTTTTTTTGCATTTTTTGTGTTTTTTTTATTTTTGTGTTTTTTGTGATATTTTTTGTGTGTTTGTGTGTTCAAATTGTTGATCCAGTAAGTCAAAATGAAAATAATAGTCAGGTCAGATATAGGTGAGGTTGTGCTAAAAACAATCATACCAACACGCCATTAATTTTACATTAAAATGCTATATTTTTACAGCAAAACTGTGTGTTTTGATGACATAATTCAAAGTTTTGTGCTATTTACCAAATATTTCTGATACAATCTGACAGTGTTTTACTGTAATTACTACAAACATTCTTTTTATTTTTAAATATTGGCCTTGAGAACAATGAACAGGAATCATTACACAACATAAAGCCCTCAGGAGTGTTTTTCTATGGAATAACTTTCCCCAGTTAATCATCCCGTCTCTGTGAGCCAACAATGCTAACCGCTAAACCAGCGTATAGTTTGTGTCAATCATCATCAATCAATGTCGTCCAACCGTGACAGATGATTCATCTTCTGCCAAATAAATATGAATATGTTGCAATAGTTATTCAGCCCGAGGTTCAAACAGACGAGACTGGACAAGAAGCTTCCTCTGACTTTTAGAACTCATCTTTAGCTGAATGTTAAACTTTAGCTGACTTTTAAAACTCCGGTTGGCACCTTTTTCATGTGGTGGAATCACTTCAAAGACATTAATACAGTTGATTTATTGTTTACTTCCCTTAAACCACACTGACAATTAATTGTTTCTTACCAAGATAATAAATAAACTTATTCTAAGCTAGAAAGATGAGGTAAGATTAAGATCAAACAGTAAATCTGAGGGAAATGAACTTTTTATGTCTTTATTTTGTGATTTTACGTCTTTTGTGTCGTTTTTGTGTGTTTTTTTTGTGCGTTTTTGTGTCTTTCTATGTCTTTTTTGGTCATTTTACATCTTTTTGTGTCTTTATGTGTACTTTTTTGCGTTTTTTTGGGGTCTTTTTCTTCTTTTTTGGGTCTTTTTGTGTCTTTTTACATCTTCTTTTGGTCACATAATGACCAAAAAAGACAAAAAATGTACAAAAGAGATAAATGAAAGCAGCCAGCAGTGATGAACTGGCCCGAGCAGAGTAAAAAAAAAAAACTTTAGATTTAGAAGTGTTAGATAATTGATCTTGTTTTAAGAGTTAATTTCTTATTTTAAGCTAGAAAGATAAGGTAAGATTAAGATCAAACAGTAAATCTGAGGGAAATGATCTTGCTGCATGGACAGATAATTTACCTTGACAAGATTTATTAAATTAAGATTATTAAATCTAGAAATGAGCATGTTGAACACTTAAAATAAGAAATTAACTCTTAAAATAAGATAATTAAAGCTGCCAGCAGCCAGAAACTGGAGATAAAAAAGATGAAAAAAAACTTTTTGTGTCTTTTTTTGTGTTTTGTTGTCTTTTTATGTCTTTATTTTGTGATTTTACGTCTTTTGTGCCGTTTTTGTGTCTTTTTATGTCATTTTACATCTTTTTGGGTCTTTTTGTGTCTTTTTACATCTTCTTTTGGTCACAAAATGACCAAAAAAGACAAAAAATGTACAAAAGAGATAAATTAAAGCTGCCAGCAGTGATGAACTGGCCCGAGCAGAGTGACCTGTGTATTTTTTGGTCATTTTACGTCTTTTTTGTGTCTTTTTTTGTGTCTTTTTTTGTGTCTTTTTTTGTGTCTTTTTTTGGTAATTTTGTGTCTTTTTACATCTTCTTTTGGTCAGAAAATCACCAAAAAAGACAAAAAATGTACAAAAGAGATCAAATTAAAGCTGCCAGCAGTGATGAACTGGCCCGAGCAGGGCCAGTTTATCTAAAAAACCTTTAGATTTAAAAGTGTTAGATCATTTATCTGGTTTTAAGAGTTAATTTCTTATTTTAAGCGTTCAACATGCTTATTTCTAGATTTAATAATCTTAATTTAATAAATCTTGTCAAGGTAAATTATCTGTCCATGCAGCAAGATCATTTCCCTCAGATTTACTGTTTGATCTGGTTTTTAGACTAAACACCTTTTTTTGCAGTGCAGCACTGTGGGGACTCTTTCTACCTGCACGTTTAAAAGGATAGTTTGTAAAAACGGGTGTTTTCCTCTGTAGATTGAGTGTTTTGATGCTTTCTTCGTATTCATATAACATCTAGAAACTGCTTTAAAATAAAAAAAAAAAAGACATGGAAGTCTTACTTTTAATCAGATGGGACCTTCAGAGATTGAAACATTAAGAGCTAATTTTGCCTTATGAAATTGACTCTTTAAAGCAGCAGAATTTAGATTGTTGTGGACAGAAAAGTCCTACTAATAACTGTTTATATTAACAGGAAATGCTGATGATGCGTGAGAAACAGATAAAGAAGGGACAGTGTCAGAACCTGTTGAACCACCAGGATGAATACAACAGTGAGTTATTCTACTGTTTGACTTTATTATTTGCATAACGAATCATCCGTCTTGATTGATTTGTATCCGTTAACCACTAGCGGCATTCACAGATCTTCTCGTGGTTAAACTCGTATTATATTTATGTATTGTGGTGTATTTTCTGTTACTTTTATTCATAAGTCCTCTGCTTTACTAAAAGGCCTCAGTATGACCTCCTGATCATGTACCAGCCGGTTTAAACCAGAAATAACCTGCCGTAGGATCTGGGATTCGTCACATATTAGAGGCGTTTGGAAACAGAAATATAAACAGTAAGAGTTGTATCCTTTTAGCCCTTTATCAGGCAAAGAACTATAATTGGTAACTTCAGGTAATATTTTGAGAAAAAAGTTGCAAATTTACGAGATTAAAGCGGCAAATCTACAAGAAAAAAAGTCGCAGATTTACGAGAAAAAAGTGGGAAAAAAGCTACTTTTTTCTCCCAGATTTGCCACTTTAAATCTCTTAAATCTGGGACTTTTTTTCTTGTAGATTTGCCGCTTTAATCTCGTAAACTTTTTTCTGAAAATATTATTTTCGTATGTTTTTTTTTTTTTTTACACATTCTGGCTGTATGTAATATCCTATGTGTTTTTGTAAATTTTTTGTGTTTTTTTGTAATTTTAATGTTTTTGGTGTGTTTTTAATGTGTGTTTTTTTTGTGTTTTTTCTCATTTTTGTGTGTGTTTCCATGTATTTTTTGTAAAAAAAAAAAAAAAAAAATGTGTTTTTTATTTATTTTTTGTGTTTTTTGTAATATTTTTGTGTGTGTTTTTTTGTTTTCAAAATGTTGATCCAGTAAGTCAAAATGAAAATAATAATCAGGTCATATAGGTGAGGTTGTGCTAAAAACAATGATACCAACACGTCATGGTGAACACTTTTTTTTTTTATACAGGCAGAGATTGTGGTCCTCTGTGTCTTTTATTTATTTTATTTATTTTACTACTTTTAACTACGTCTTTTATTTTATTTTACTATGTTTATCTGTTTGATTGTATTGTTTTATTTATGGCATCATTTTAGATTTATACACTTGTTTTTTATTGCTGATTGGTATATGGAATTGTTTGTTTTATTGTTGATTTTATGTACAGCACTTTGGAGACGTTTGTGTTGTTTAAATGTGCGAAACAAATAAAAGGGATTGGATTGGATTGAAAAAAAGGAGTCAAAAACCAACAAAATAGGCCCAAACTCCAAAGGGTTCAATAGAGCGCCATTCATTTTACTTTCGATACGTTTGTACTTTTACTTCAGTGAGTTCTGAATGCAGGACTTTTACTGTAGTGGAGTCATTTCACAGTATGTATTAGTACTTTTACTGCAGTAAAGGCTCTGAATACTCCTTCCCGCTCTGGTTAAACTCTCTGGATGTGAAACAAAGAGGAAGTTACCGATGGCGAGTGCGGCCCCCAGCAGGCAGCAGGTCCACAGCAGGGCGGGGCCCCGCTCCATCAACTCCTCCTGCTCTCTAACAGTCCTGATTCACTTCACGCCATCAGACGCCAGCAGAGACTCGATCAGGGACTCTGCAGACTGGACAGGGAGACAGAGAGACCAGCATAAAGTCACATATATATATATATACAGTCATGGCCAAAAATATTGGCACCCCTGCGCTTCTGTCAGATAATTCCACTTCTCCCAGAAAATCGATGCAAATACAAATGCTTTGGTATTCACATGTTTATTTCTTTTGTTTGCATTGGAACAACACAAAAAAAAGCTGAGAAAAAAAGCCAAATCTGATCATTCCATGCAGAACTCCAAAAATGGACTGGACAAAATTATTGGCACCTTTTCAAAATTGTAAGAAATAATTGTTTTTCAAGCATGTGATGCTCCTTTAATTTGTAATTAAACTCACCTGTGGCAAGTAACAGGTTCTGTCAATATAGAAATCACACTTGCAGCCAGTTAAAATGGATAAAAGTTGATTCAACCTTTGTGTTGTGTGTCTGTGTACCACACTGAGCATGGAGAATAGAAAAAAGAGCAGAGAATTGTCCGAGGATTTGAGAACCAAAATTGTTGAAAAGCATGGACAATCTCAAGGCTACAAGTCCATCTCCAGAGATCTTAATGTTCCTGTGTCCACTGTGCGCAACATCATTAAGATGTTTATAGCCCATGGCACTGTAGCTAACCTCCCTGGACGTGGACGGAAGAGAAAAATTGATGATAGATTGCAACAAAGGATTGTTCGGATGGTGGATAAAGAACCTTGATCAACTTCCAAACAAATTCAAGCTGACCTGCAGACACAGGGTACCACAGTGTCAACTCGCACTATCCGTCGCAGTCTGAATGAAATGGGACGCTATGGTAGGAGACCCAGGAGGACCCCACTGCTGACACAGAGACACAAAAAATGTCAAAATGTACCTGAGGAAGCCAAAATCCTTCTGGGAGAACGTCCTGTGGACAGATGAGACCAAAGTAGAGCTTTTTTGTAAAGCACATCATTGTACTGTTTACAGAAAACGAAATGAGGCCTTCAAAGAAAAGAACACGGTCCCTACGGTCAAACATGGTGGAGGTTCACAGATGTTTTGGGGTTGCTTTGCTGCTTCTGGCACTGGATGCCTTGACTGTGTGCATGGCATCATGAAATCTGAAGACTATCAAAGAATTTTGGGGCGCAATGTAGGGCCCAGTGTCAGAAAGCTGGGTCTCCGTCAGAGGTCATGGGTCTTCCAGCAGGACAATGACCCAAAGCACACTTCAAAAAGCACCGAGAAATGGTTGAAGACAAAGCGCTGGAGGGTTCTGAAGTGGCCAGCAATGAGTCCAGATCTAAATCCCATAGAACACCTGTGGAGAGATCTCAAAACAGCAGTTGGGAGAAGGCACCCTTCAAATCTGAGAGACCTCGAGCAGTTGGCAAAAGAAGAGTGGTCCAAAATTCCATTAGAGAGGTGTAAGAAACTCATTGATGGTTACACGAATCGATTGATTTCAGTTATTTTTTCCAAAGGGTGTGCTACCAAATACTAAGTTTAGGGTGCCAATAATTTTGTCCAGTCCATTTTTGGAGTTCTGTATGGAATGATCAGATTTGGCTTTTTTTTCTCTGCATTTTTTGTGTTGTTCCAATGCAAACAAAAGATATAAACATGTGAATACCAAAGCATTTGTAGTTTCAACAATTTTCTGGGAGAAATGGTGCATTATCTGACAGAAGTGTAGGGGTGCCAATATTTTTGGCCATGACTGTATATCCATTATTTAACCAGGTAAAAGTCTCGTTGAGATTAACCCTCTGGAGTCCATGAAACTGCTTCACCATGCCCTGACATAAAAACGAAGCAACGTTGAGCCGTGCCGTCAAAGGTATTGGCTTGACACTCTCTCTATATATTTGATATAAAGATAAAGAACTAGATGTATTCCTCATTTACCTCTTATATGTTCTATGTGCAACGTGTGTTCAGATTTGCAACATTTAAAAATTCTTTACTGAGCACGGATGTGTTTTGTAGGACAGTGTTTTAGGGCCAGGTATATATATATATATATATATATATATATATATATATATATATATATATATATATATATATATATATATATATATATATATACAGATCTGGGGGAGGAGGGTAATATGTCGAGAAAAAGATTTAGGCAGATTTACGAGATTAAAAGTGACAAATCTACGAGAAACAAGTTGCAGATTTACGAGATTAGAAAATTGCAAATCTACGAGAAAAAAGTCACAGATTTACGAGATTAAAGTGGCAAATCTACGAGAAAAAAGTCACAGATTTACGAGATTAAAGTGGCAAATCTACGAGAAAAAAGTCACAGATTTACGAGATTAAAGTGGCAAATCTACGAGAAAAAAGTCACAGATTTACGAGATTAAAGTGGCAAATCTACGAGAAAAAAGTCACAGATTTACGAGATTAAAGTGGCAAATCTACGAGAAAAAAGTCCCAGATTTACGAGATTAAAGTGGCAAATCTACAAGAGAAAAAGTCGCAGATTTACGAGATTAAAAGTGTCAAATCTACGAGAAAAAAAGTCACAGATTTACAAGGTTTAAAATGGCAAATTTGCAAGAAAAAAATTGTAGATTTGTGAGGAAAAAAAAAGTGGCTTTTTTTTTTCATACTTGGCCCTAATACACCGTCATAGTTTTGAAAGCAAAAAAAATATATATATTTTTTTCCAATTATTTCTATTCAGATTTTAGTTTTTTTTTTTCCTTTGGGTTCAAAATGTTGGTCAAGTGAAAAAATAATAATGATCAGGTAATATAGGTGAGGTTGTGCTGAAAAACAAGGTACCAATATGGCATGGTGAACATTGTTTACGTGGCAGAATGAGATCGATAAAAAAGCCGGAGACTCCAAAGGGTTAAAAAAATCTCTTTTCCAAGAGACAGCTGGCCAGCATACCGTCACATTTATATACAGTATACACTGTAAAAAAAAAGATAAGATAAACAATAGCTACTCAATAAAATGAGGCAACAGATTGCATGCAATATTATTAATTAAATCTAACTACATTACAAGTTGAGTTAATAACAACTTAACAGGAAGTGCCTGTCAATTAAAAACGGACTAATTCTATTGTGTTGGATTCATTCAAAATTCTCTTGATTTAGAATTACATGCACATAAAGATTATATTTAATGTGATCAAAATAAGAAGATTCTATCCCAAACATTTTGATATTAAAGTTACTAAAACAACTGCCTCAAAATCAAGGACGCATTTATATTTAATACATTTTATCAAATATATTAAGTAAAATGAAATGACTACAGAATAATTTATGACAGTGTATCCTTTATTTAACCAGGTAAAAGTCTTGTTGAGATTTTAAAAAATCTATTTTCCAAGAGAGACCTGGCCAAGAAAGCAGCATAAAAAGAGACAAGTTACAACTAGGGGTGCACTGATTTCCTTAATTTTGCAGGATTGGCGATCGGCCGATTCTTTTACGTCAAACTGATCTTATCTAGAGATCTTATCTTCCTCCATAAAGGAATCTGCACGTACACGTACTTCTTTTTAATTTTGTGTCCTTTTTTTGGGTAATTCTGTGTCTTTTTTTTTGGTAATTCTGTCTTTTTTGGGTAATTCTGTGTCTTTTTTTTTGGTAATTCTGTCTTTTTTTTGGTAATTCTGTCTTTTTTGGGTAATTCTGTGTCTTTTTTGGTAATTCTGTGTCTTTTTTGGTAATTCTGTTTCTTTTTTGGGTAATTCTGTGTCTTTTTTGGTAATTCTGTGTCTTCTTTGGGTAATTCTGTGTCTTTTTTGGTAATTCTGTGTCTTTTTTGGGTAATTCTGTGTCTTTCTTAAATAATTTAGTGTCCTTTTAGGTCCCATGTTGCATTGCGACACTCCCACATGTATTCTGATGCATTTCATTGGGCAAGAGACCGAAAATAGGTGGAAAAAAACTACATATACTACAAAACCACGTATCTGCTTTCCCGGCGTTAATGGGTTAACAACAGCACGGCGTATACGAGGCATTCGTTCCTCAAGTTTTTTAAGATATGTGCCAGGAACTGATCCCAAGCTTTCTTAAGTTCATCAATGAGAGACTGCTGATTCTTGGGGCCACTTTTATGACCGATTGATCCAATTAGTCCCACACAAGCTCAACAGGAGAGAGGTCTGGAGACCAAACCATCTTTAGAAGAACACCTTCCTCTTCTTTTTAGTCTCGTTAACCCTGACCGAGCTTGGAGGAATCTTTGGGTCATTATCTTGCTGCAAAACAAATTCTTAGACCCACAAGTCTGAGTCCAGATGTAACTGCATGATGCTGGAGGATGGAGTGGTCCTGGTCCTTCTTCATGAAACCCTTTTGTGAAGGAAATTTGGTACTTCCTGTCATGGTGGTACAAGAAGTAGGCGGCGACCTACTTGATATTCAAGACACAAAGCCTTGTGGGAACTCACTAGGGCAGGGGTCTCAAACTCAAATTACCTGGGGGCCGCTGGAGGCAGTATCAAAATGACCAAAAAAAGACACAAAATTGCTAAAAAAAAGACACAAAATGACAGAAAAAAACTAAATTACTAAAAAAAGACACAAAATGACCAAAAAAAGACACAAAATTATTTAAAAAAGACACAAAATGACAGAAAAAACTAAATAACTTTTAATAAAGACACAAAATGACCAAAAAAGACACAAAATTGCTAAAAAAAAGACACAAAATGACAGAAAAAAACTAAATAACTTTTAATAAAGACACAAAATGACCAAAAAAAGACACAAAATTCCTAAAAAACAGACGCAAAATGACAGAAAAAAACTAAATTACTAAAAAAAGACACAAAATGACCAAAAAAAGACACAAAATTATTAAAAAAAGACACAAAATGACAGAAAAAACTAAATAACTTTTAATAAAGACACAAAATGACCAAAAAAGACACAAAATTACAAAAAAGACACAAAATGACAGAAAAAAAAATACTTAGAAAAGACCCAAAATGACCCAAAAAAGACCCAAAGTTACTAAAAAACAGACACAAAATGACAGAAATATACTAAATTACTTTAAAAAGACCCAAAATGACCCAAAAAAGACCCAAAGTTACTAAAAAAGACACAAAATTATTAGAAAAAGACACAAAATTACCAAAAAAAGACACAAAATTCCTAAAAAACAGACACAAAATGACAGAAATATACTAAATTACTTTAAAAGGACCCAAAATGACCCAAAAAAAGACCCAAAGTTGCTAAAAAAGACACAAAATTATTAGAAAAAGACACAAAATGACCAAAAAAGACACAAAATTACAAAAAAAGAAACAAAAAAGACACAAAATGACCAAAAAAGACACAAAATTACCAAAAAAAGATGCAAAATTATATAAAACTCACATTAAACTTTCATATCAAGGTGTGGGCCACAAATTAACGCCACAAGGGCCGCAAGTGGCCCGCGGGCCGTGAGTTTGAGACCCCTGCACTAGGGCCTTAACTCTGGGGCTCTGCTCTGATGTGATGTATAGGACAGGAAGATAGGGCCACATTGAGACTTGCTGAAGAATCAATTTTGGAAAGTACAACAGATATAAGTCGAGCGGTGTACGGGGCTTTGTTGTACTGTAAAAGAGCCATTCGGGATTGTGCGGTGTATGGAACACGAATGTGCTAATAAAACTTGTTGAACAGAGTATTGAGTGCTTTGTGTTTGGCCAGCTCACCCATTAACTTAGTGCAGTTGTCAAAATTGCCACGACACACAAAATTACGCAAAAAAAGACACAAAAAGACAAAAAAATTACTAAAACAAGACACAAAAGACTAAAAAAAGACACTAAAAGACTAAAAGAGAGACAAAACGACACAAAATGACCAAAAAACACAGAAGACTAAATGACAAAAAAAGACACAAAAAACCCCACAAAAAGACACAAAATGACAAAAAAAGACACAAAATTACTAAAAAAGAAACAAATGAGGAGACAAAATGACCCAAACAACACAAAAGACACAAAATGACCAAAAAAGACACAAAATGACTAAAAAACACAGAGCAAAAGACACAAAAAACCCACAAAATGACCAAAAAAAGACACAAAATAACTAAAAAAGACACAACAAAAGACACAAAATGACCAAAAAAGATAGGGCCACATTGAGACTTGCTGAAGAATCAATGTTGGGAAATACAACAGATATAAGTCGAGCGGTGTACGGGGCTTTGTTGTACTGTAAAAGAGCCGGGATTGTGCGGTGTATGGAACACGAATATGCTAATAAAACCTGCTGAACGGAGTAATAAGTGCTTTGTGTTTGGCCAGCTCACCCATTAACTTGTTGTCAAAACTGCCACAACACTTTACTACAAACAGATCTCCTGCTCTATCACCTGCAACACCTCCTGCTCCACCACCTCCAGGCTTTATTGTGGGAGTTATGCATGGAGCTTTAACACGTTCACCAGTTTTTTCTGTGGACATAGACTCTGTGATTTGAACCAAATAGTTCAAATTTTCTTTTGATGGTCCAGAGAACTTGTTTCCAGTCATCATAGGTCCAATTTTTGTGTACTTTTTTCCCCACTCATGTCTCTTTTGCTTGTTCTTTGGATGAAGTATACAGTACAGGCCAAAAATTTGGACACACCTTCTCATTCAATGCGTTTCCTTTATTTTCATGACTATTGACATTGTAAATTCATCAAAACTATTAATGAACACATGTGGAATTATGTACTGAACAAAAAAGTGTGAAATAACTGAAAACATGTCTTATATTCTAGTAAGCAAAGGGTGGCTACTTTGAGGAATTTAAAATACAAGACATGTTTTCAGTTATTTCACACTTTTTTTTGTTAAGTACATAATTCCATATGTGTTCATTCATAGTTTTGATGCCTTCAGTGAGAATCTACAATGTAAATAGTCATGAAAATAAAGAAAAACGCATTGAATGAGAAGGTGTGTCCAAACTTTTGGCCTGTACTGTATATATATATTTATTTTTTAAAACTTTTTTTTTTTAAAAAGTCACTGTGAACAGAGAATTGAAGTTGTTTGGCCTGTATTATTGTCCTTGCTTCCAAACTTTTGGCCTGAAACAAAATGACCAAAAATAGATGTAAAAATGACCGAAAAAGATACAAAATTACAAAAAAATAGATGTAAAAATGATTAAAAAAAGACACAAAATGATCAAAAAAGGACATTTACTCAAGTACTGTACATAGGCAAAATTTTGAGGTACTTGTACTTTACTTGAGTATTTCCATTTTATGTAACTTTATACTTCTACTTCACTACATTTTGAGACAAATATTGAACTTTTTAACTCCACTACATTTATCTGACAGCTTTAGTTACTTTTCAGGTCGAGATTTAACATAAGCAACAGGATACATGTAAAGTAATTAACCATTTTTAAAAAGACACAAAATGACAGAAAATAGATGTAAAAATTATCAAAAAAGAAACAAAATCATAGAAAATAGATGTAAAAATTATCAAAAGACACAAAATTACTAAAAAAGTACACAAAATTATTGAAATAGAAACAAAATGACCAAAAATAGATGTAAAAATGACCGAAAAAGATACAAAATGACAAAAAAATAGATGTAAAAATGATCAAAAAAGACACAAAATGACATTTACTCAAGTACTGTACTTCAGTAAAATTTTGCGGTACTTGTACTTGAGTATTTCCATTTTATGTAACATTATACTTCTACTTCACTACATTTAGAGGCAAATATTGAACTTTTTACTCCACTACATTTATCTGACAGCTTTAATTACTTTACAGGTCGAGATTTAACATAAAAACATGATACATGTAAAGCAATTAAGCATTTTTAAAAAGACACAAAATGACAGAAAATAGATGTAAAAATTATCAAAAGACACAAAATTACTAAAAAAGTACACAAAATTATTGAAAAATGACCGAAAAAGATACAAAATAAAGTGTGTCCAAACTTTTGGCCTGTACTGTATATAAACAGTCAAATATATATATATATTTATTTTTTTAAACTTTTTTTTTTTTTAAAGTCACAGTGAACAGAGAATTGGAGTTGTTTGGCCTGTATTATTGTCCTTGCTTCCAAACTTTTGGCCTGTAGTGTAGATGAAGCAGTCTCACTGACCAAAGGAAGAGATTTATTTAATTTAACAGATTTAAAAGACAATTCACAGGACGTACAGTCTAGAGGAAGAATTTCATCATTTTACTCTGAAATCTTTCCTGTGTAGTAACACTACAACATTCTCACTGTTCTCACCACTTTCTCCTCTGTTGCCACACAGGAAGTGTGTCAAACACTGTGATAGGCGTCAGCTTTTTTTTTTTTTTTGCACAATTTGACTTCTGAGAGTGGTTGCTATGTGTAAATGGGTTCTTCAATCAAAATCAAGACAGATTCAGATAGACCTTTAAACATTTAAACCCTCCTCAGGCATTTTTGTACATTTTTCTCTTCTTTCTCTTTTTTTCATTTGTTGATGTTTTTGCCTGTCTTTCAGCTTGAGGCATGAAGTTTTGCAGGAACTTTTCTTTTTAGTAATTTTTTTTTTTAATCCATTGCCATTAACCCTTACATGTCTTTTTTACTCCAAAAAAAGGGCCATTCACACTAAAACGGCTATCAAATCACCATACATCAATATTTTTTCAGATTTTTTTTCATAAATCTCTGAAATAACTTCAGACTTGTTCAAAAATACCAAAAATTTAATAATTCTCAGAATTTTAACCCTTTATATGCCAGTTTAATATTTGAAGTTTTCCGAAATTTCTTCCAAAACCCCCCACAAAATATTAATTATTTCCCATATAATAAATAGTAGAGAGCTGAGGGTTTTGGAGGTGATTATATTCTTGGATATGTCAAAGATTAGCAACAAAATTGATTTGATTGCATTAGAATTTTTTATGTAGTGCCAGATTAACCCTCTGGTTACCATCGTGGCAAAAAAAGGCCAAGCACACTAAAACTGCTATCAAATCACAATACATCAATATTTTTTCAGATTTTTTTTCATAAATCTCTGAAATAACTCCAGACTTGTTCAAAAATACCAAAAATGTAATAATTCTCAGAATTTTAACCCTTTATATGCCAGTTTAATATTTGAAGTTTTCCAAAATTTCTTCCAAAAGAACACAAAAGATTAATTATTTCCCATAAAATAAATAGTAAAGAGCTGAGGTTTTGGTAGTGATTACAGTCTTCAATATGTCAAAGATTAGCAACAAAATTGATTTGATTGCATTAGAATTTTTTATGTAGTGCCAGATACTCCCTCTGGTGACCATCATGGCAAAAAAAATCACCTTAAGACCAGATATCTTTTTAGACAGGCATTTGACCACCATGCATTGTACATATTATTTCATAATGTTTATGTTTCATTGTGTTTAATTGTGTTTTAACTGTGCTTTAATTAGGTCCTCAGGGCAATCTCACCGAGCACTACTGTTATACTGTGGATTTCTTCTTCTTCCTCTTCCGGACGCAATTTCGTCCCGCTACTAGTCCTACAACTTGAAGAGTTGCAGGACAAATTATATATCAAAACGTGCGGTTTGATCGGGATCGGTGTGCTATTACTTTTCTCTACGTAATACGAATTTTTTGCGATGTAAGTCACAAAAAACTGCCCAAAATTTTGCATTGAAATGAATGGGACGGCCGGAAAAAAATGAGCGAAAAAGAACAATAATTGGAGATTTTAAAACGTCTACTTCTCCGGCATAATTTCACCTAGAGACTCCATTTAAACTTTAAACAGTAGACACAAGTCTTGTGTATCGGTGTATTAATCCACGTTTCGATAGGTCATATAGTTTTTTATCAATCCCTGTTCAATGACCATGATCATTTTTGGAGAAATTCAGAGATTATAATGGGTGTGTATTGCACGGAATGTTCGTGTCACAGTGTGTGACATCATCGCCAGAGTGTAGAGGGAGAGAAAAAACTGTCAAAAAATACATTTGAAAACTGCGCTCCAGGCCGCAAATTCCACTCTACAGAAATAATTTATACATAGAAACGTAGGAAAATTAGTCTTCTCCCTCACAATCCTCTGGTAAAGCTGTCAGAGTTATAGTTTGGGCGTAGGACGCACAGATGCGCCACCAACACCACTAACAGCCTCATTGGGTCCCATATTAAAAACGCAGGAAGATTTCTGCAGAAAAGCATATTTAACAGTTTTTCAGGTCGCTCTAACAAAGCTATTTCTTCTTTTTTCTTCTTCACAAAAATGTAGACGTTCAGGAAGAACTCGGGACGCTCAAAGTGAAGTCGGATCAATGATAGGTATTATGGTTTTGCCAAAAATGCTTTCTGTTCGAGGCCAGAAATTCCTTCCATTCCATTTCTTATGTTCCCGTTATTTATTTATTTCTTTTTATCTTCTGTAAATCACTTTTTCAAAATTGTACTTAAGTACAGTACTAGAGTAAATGTACTTAGTTACTTTCCACCACTGCTGAGAAATGCTTAGCTGTTTGTTTTGATGCAATTATAGTTGTAACTTTTTTTAAATGTAGGCTAATTTTATACTTCTACTTCACTACATTTAGAGGCAAATACTGAACTTTTTAACTCCACTACATTTATCTGACAGCTTTTGTTGCTTTTCAGGTCGAGATTTAACATAAGCAACATGATATATGTAAAGTAATCAAGCATTTTTAAAAAGACACAAAATGACAGAAAATAGATGCAAAAATTATCAAAAAAGACACAAAATGATAGAAAATAGATGTAAAAATGATCAAAAGACACAAAATTACTAAAAAAGTACACAAAATTATTGAAATAGAAACAAAATGACCAAAAATAGATGTAAAAATGACCGAAAAAGATACAAAATTACAAAAAAATAGATGTAAAAATGATTAAAAAAAGACACAAAATGATCAAAAAAGGACATTTACTCAAGTACTGTACATAGGCAAAATTTTGAGGTGCTTGTACTTTACTTGAGTATTTCCATTTTATGTAACTTTATACTTCTACTTCACTACATTTTGAGACAAATATTGAACTTTTTACTCCACTACATTTATCTGACATCTTTAGTTACTTTACAGGTCGAGATTTAATATAAAAACATGATAAATGTAAAGAAATTAAGCATTTTTAAAAAGACACAAAATTATTGAAAAATGACCGAAAAAGATACAAAAGTACATTTACTCAAGTACTGTACTTAAGTAAAATTTTGCGGTACTTGTACTTGAGTATTTCCATTTTATGCAACTTTATACTTCTACTTCACTACATTTAGAGACAAATATTGAACTTTTTACTCCACTACATTAATCTGACAGCTTTAGTTACCTTACAGGTGGAGATTCAACATAAAAACATGATACATGTAAAGCAATTAAGCATTTTTAAAAAGACACAAAATGACAGAAAATAGATGTAAAAATTATCAAAAAAGACACAAAATGACAGAAAATAGACGTAAAAATTATCAAAAGACACAAAATTACTAAAAAAGTACACAAAATTATTGAAATAGAAACAAAATGACCAAAAATAGATGTAAAAATGATCAAAAAAGACACAAAATGACATTTACTCAAGTACTGTACTTAAATAAAATTTTGCGATACTTGTACTTGAGTATTTCCATTTTATGTAACTTTATACTTCTACTTCACTACATTTTGAGGCAAATATTGAACTTTTTACTCCACTACATTTATCTGACAGCTTTAGTTACTTTACAGGTCGAGATTTAACATAATAACATGATACATGTAAAGAAATTAAGCATTTTTAATAATTTAACCTCATAGCAGTATATTTAGTGGTTAGAATGAGCTCTACATTAACAACAGTCACTGTTTATAAATGAAGTATTTTACTTTACCTTGTCATTGTTGAGCTGCTCACCTTTAAACAGGAAGGAATTTAAAAAGGAAGCTGCTGTCTGTCTACAGCATCTTTACTCAATTTATCTTATTGTGCCACTCGATTGTTCACATACATTTAATTTCGCAATGATATAAAACAGAGAAATGACTATTAAAGCATTATCCACATTTAAGAAGCTTAAAGAAGCAAACTTAGTAGCTACAATTGCTTAACAAAATAATATAAATTGGTTTATCGAATATCAAAATTGTTGCAGGTTGATTTTCAATAAACCAGAAAATCAGAATTAAAGAAAACTCCGGAAAACAAAATAGCGCATATACACAAACTTTATTCAACTTAAATAACTTAGAACAAACTTTAAGATTAGTTATAATAATAATTATTATTATTATAATAATGCACGTTTCCAGTAGGATCTGTCCACTTTGGTCTTTTTCATTTAAGTGAATCAATAACTTAATTCCCTCATAAAGTTCAAAGATTAATAAAAACACATGGGAAGGTTTTAGAAGCTCCACTTACCGAGGAGAGTCCGGACTACATGCGCGTCTCACGGCTCCAGATACTAAACTAGATTATGTAAAACCAGCAGCAGCTCTGAGCTGGAACACGTGGTCCGCCCAGCGGTAGCAAACATGAGGCTCGCGGTCCCCTGGAGGGGCGGGGAGGCTCTCCGCGGCGGTCCGACATCAGGTTTGATATACAGTCGTGGAAAAAAATGGTTTTATCCATTTCTTGTTCATTTTAATGCCTGCTACAACTAAAGGTACATTTGTTTGGACAAATATAATGGTAACAACAAAAATAGCTGATAGGAGTTTAATTTAAGAGCTGATATCTAGACATTTAACATGTAAAAATGACCAAAAAAGATACAAAATGACAGAAAATTATTGAAATAGAAACAAATTGACCAAATATAGATGTAAAAATGATCAAAAAAGGCACAAAATGACAGAAAATAGTTGTGAAAATGTTCAAAAAAGACACAAAATGACTAAAAAAGTACACAAAATTATTGAAATAGAAAAAAATGACCAAATATAGATGTGAAAATGATCAAAAAAGACACAAAATGACAGAAAATAGATGCAAAAATGACCAGAAAATGACACATTTTGAAACAGAAACAAATTGACCAAATATAGATGTAAAAATGACTAAAAAACACACAAAATGACCAAAAATACAGTCATGGAAAAAAATATTAGAACCTTGTTTTCTTCAATTTCTTGTTCATTTTAATGCCTGGTACAACAAAAGGTTCATTTGTTTGGACAAATATAATGGTAACAACAAAAGTAGCTGATAGGAGTTTAATTTAAGAGCTGATATCTAGACATTTAACATGTAAAAATGACCAAAAAAGATACAAAATGACAGAAAATTATTGAAATAGAAACAAATTGACCAAATATAGATGTAAAAATGATCAAAAAAGGCACAAAATGGCAGAAAATAGTTGTGAAAATGTTCAAAAAAGACACAAAATGACTAAAAAAGTACACAAAATTATTGAAATAGAAAAAAATGACCAAATATAGATGTAAAAATGATCAAAAAAGGCACAAAATGACAGAAAATAGATGCAAAAATGACCAGAAAGTGACACATTTTGAAACAGAAACAAATTGACCAAATATAGATGTAAAAATGACTAAAAAACACACAAAATGACCAAAAATACAGTCATGGAAAAAAATATTAGAACCTTGTTTTCTTCAATTTCTTGTTCATTTTAATGCCTGGTACAACAAAAGGTTCATTTGTTTGGACAAATATAATGATAACAACAAAAATATCTGATAAGAGTTTAATTTAAGAGCTGATATCTAGAAATTTAACATGTAAAAATGACCAAAAAAAGATACAAAATGACAGAAAATTATTGAAATAGAAACAAATTGACCAAATATAGATGTAAAAATGATCAAAAAAGGCACAAAATGACAGAAAATAGTTGTGAAAATGTTCAAAAAAGACACAAAATGACTAAAAAAGTACACAAAATTATTGAAATAGAAAAAAATGACCAAATATAGATGTGAAAATGATCAAAAAAGACACAAAATGACAGAAAATAGATGCAAAAATGACCAGAAAATGACACATTTTGAAACAGAAACAAATTGACCAAATATAGATGTAAAAATGATCAAAAAAGGCACAAAATGACCAAAAATACAGTCATGGAAAAAAATATTAGACCCTTGTTTTCTTCAATTTCTTGTTCATTTTAATGTCTGGTTCAACTAAAGGAACATTTGTTTGGACAAATATAATGATAACAACAAAAATAGCTGATAGGAGTTTAATTTAAGAGCTGATATCTAGAAATTTAACATGTAAAAATGACCAAAAAAAGATTCAAAATGACAGAAAATTATTGAAATAGAAACAAATTGACCAAATATAGATGTAAAAATGATCAAAAAAGGCACAAAATGACAGAAAATAGATGTTAAAATGATCAAAAAAGGCACAAAATGACAGAAAATAGTTGTGAAAATGTTCAAAAAAGACACAAAATGACTAAAAAAGTACACGAAATTATTGAAATAGAAAAAAATGACCAAATATAGATGTAAAAATGATCAAAAAAGACACAAAATGACAGAAAAAAGATGTAAAAATGACCGGAAAATTACACAAAATTATAGAAATAGAAACAAATTGACCAAAAATAGATGTAAAAATAACTAAAAAAGACACAAAATGACAGAAAATTTAAAAAAAATTATCAAAAAAGACACAAAATGACAGATATAATATTGATGCATAAGAATTCAGCACCAAAAGCAGCCGTCACAATTAAATACTCAACCAAAACTGTTTACAGGAGTAGTTTTTAAACAGCTCTTCTATTACAACTATTGCATTTTTTTTGTCTTTTCAATTTTTGAAATTTTTTTAGAGAGTAAACTTTTGTCTTTACTCTCTAAAATAATCAAGCATGTTCATTTTTTTTACTCCATGTTTTTATTTCCCTTATTATTTCAAGTAAACCTTTTATACATAAGAAAATAGAAATAAAATACATCAACAAACAGCTCCAGGATTGAATACCAATGGGTGCAAATCTCTATAGTGCTTTGTCTTATTTAAAAAAAATTAACAACAAAACAAAACAAACATCAAACAAACAACGACAACTTAGCGATCTCTGTTTGTTTACAACAAGCAGCCGGACACTCTGTACACAGTTAGTGATGCCAGTTTGTTTACGATCACGATGTGAGCGACGGAGAACTTTATTTTATGTGACAATTACCAAAATCATTGTCAAGAAAACCATGGAAAATGTCTAGAAATCAACTTTAAATTAAACTCTTTTGAGCTGTTTTTGTTGTTGTCATTATAGTTGTACCAGGTATTAAAATGAACAAGAAATTGAAGAAAACAAATGGTCTAATAATTTTTTCCATGACTGTATTTTTGGTCATTTTGTGTCTGTTTCGATCATTTTTACATCTATTTTTGGTCAATGTGGTTCTATTTTAATGATTCTGTGTACTTTTTTAATCATTTTAGGTCTTTATGATCATTTTTACATCTATTTTCTGTCATTTTGTGTCTTTTTTGATCATTTTTGCATCTATTTTCTAACAATTTGTGTATTTTTTTTAGTCATTTTTACATCTACAGTCATGGAAACATTCTTGATAATTACCAAAATCATGATCAATAAAACCATGGAAAATGTCTAAATATCACCTCTTAAATTAAACTCTTATGAGCTATTTTTCATGCAATCATTATATTTCTCCAAAGAATTGTACCTTTACTTGTACCGGCCATTAAAATCAACAAGAAACTGAAGAAAACAATAGTCTAATATTTTATTCCATGACTGCACAATGATTTAATCTTACATGTAATGCTAAGGACTAAACTATAAAGAAAAAGCTCTAAAAGCAAATATCATCTCACTTTCAGTGTGTTGCACACAGTTTAGACAAAATCTCAAATAATTCACTCATTGATTAATCTAGACAAAAGATCATGTTGAAGATCTTCAAAAGGTCTGATTTGTTTTTATAAAGAGAGGCTGTTATGTTTTTTTTATCCTTGCCAAAATGAATTTTTATAATCCAACATTTGTCTGCAGAGCTGACTCATTGGCTTCCAGCTCGAAATAAACAATTACCAAGAAAACAATTAAGAAGTGAAAGGATGTTTGTTCAGGGTGTCTCAAAGCAATTTCAGCCGCAGTGAAAATATCTCCCTCACTGTTTGTTGTATTTCTAGCTGTGACGTTCCTGCAATAAGGAGGGTGGAAAGTTTATTCACCAACGCCACGAGACAGCTATTAAAACAGCATTAGACACGTACGTATGCTAGTGCGTAATACAGTTAATTTTGATTGATGCCTCCAAACCAATGCTACTCAAACCAACCTAATGCTGGATTTTTATATCAGATTGGTGCTAAAAATGTCACAGAAGTAGAAATTGTAGTTTTCATTAGTTGCAGTGAATCCAGTGGGAAGTAACTCACATATTTTCTCTCATTTAAATATAGTAACTACAGGACATTACCCAGTAACTATAGAGGTGTTTCCATTACAGTTTAATACCCAGAATGAGACGGGTCTCACTCGCCAAAACGCCCCTAATTTGAATATGCAGAGCCGTCCTGAGCTAGCCTGGCTAACACCAGACTAATCACAAATTAGATCTAGTCTGGAAACCAGACGTTCATTTCTCCGTAGAGGAGGCGTGGTTTACGATCCTCCGGAGCCGTTTATTGGGCGCTTAGAATGTCTATCAAAAGCGTCTGGAGGTAGCTCTTAGCCAATCAGATCAGTTATACCAGATGAGGTATGTAGAGCTACAGAAATTGATGTTTACATAGCCAGACTAGCCCATCTCTACTTTGAGACTAAAATGCTGAATTCTGCTTCTGCAATATTTTTCTGCAGCATGTTCTGACTCTGGCTGCTCCGTAGTTTCAGCTCACAGTCTACCGGCAGTGTTGGTGTGTGTGTGTGTGTGTGTGTGTGTGTGTTGCTTGCTGCTTTGCTTCTCCAGTTCTCGCTTGATTTTTTGCAAGATTATTTATTTTTACACCTTATTCCCCCTCATGTCATTCAGCCACACACATCCACTGATTTTATGGTCAATAGACAAGCTGCTGGGGGTCTCTGGGGACTCCGCTGTCCCCCGGCTCGTAGCCAGATCACCATGGTTACAGCAGCGAGCTGTAGTTGGTAGATTAGGCTTTGGCCAAATACAGTGTGTATGTGCTAACAGGCTAACAGTTAGCTCTGTAGCAGTACAGTGTGTATGTGCTAACAGGCTAACAGTTAGCTCTGTAGCAGTACAGTGTGTATGTGCTAACAGGCTAAAGCTAGCTCTGTAGCAGTACAGTGTGTATGTGCTAACAGGCTAACAGTTAGCTCTGTAGCAGTACAGTGTGTATGTGCGAACAGGCTAACAGTTAGCTCTGTAGCAGTACAGTGTGTATGTGCTAACAGGCTAACAGTTAGCTCTGTAGCAGTACAGTGTGTATGTGCTAACAGGCTAACAGTTAGCTCTGTAGCAGTACAGTGTGTATGTGCGAACAGGCTAACAGTTAGCTCTGTAGCAGTACAGTTTGTATGTGCTAACAGGCTAACAGTTAGCTCTGTAGCAGTACAGTGTGTATGTGCTAATAGGCTAACAGTTAGCTCTGTAGCAGTACAGTGTGTATGTGCTAACAGGCTAACAGTTAGCTCTGTAGCAGTACAGTGTGTATGTGCTAATAGGCTAACAGTTAGCTCTGTAGCAGTACAGCGTGTATGTGCTAACAGGCTAACAGTTAGCTCTGTAGCAGCACAGTGTGTATGTGCTAACAGGCTAACAGTTAGCTCTGTAGCAGTACAGCGTGTATGTGCTAACAGGCTAACAGTTAGCTCTGTAGCAGTACAGTGTGTATGTGCTAACAGGCTAACAGTTAGCTCTGTAGCAGTACAGTGTGTATGTGCTAACAGGCTAACAGTTAGCTCTGTAGCAGTACAGTGTGTATGTGCTAACAGGCTAACAGTTAGCTCTGTAGCAGTACAGTGTGTATGTGCTGCTGCTGCAGGAGGTGTTCACTTAGCGATCTCTGTTTGTTTACAACAAGCACCAGACAGAGAGGGCCGGGCCTGATACTTTAGAGAGGGCGTGGCCTGAGACTTTAGAGAGGGCGTGGCCTGAGACTTTGGAGAGGGCGTGGCCTGAGACTTTAGAGAGGGCGTGGCCTGAGACTTTAGAGAGGGCGTGGCCTGAGACTTTGGAGAGGGCGTGGCCTGAGACTTTAGAGAGGGCGTGGCCTGAGACTTTGGAGAGGGCGTGGCCTGAGACTTTGGAGAGGGCGTGGCCTGAGACTTTGGAGAGGGCGTGGCCTGAGACTTTAGAGAGGGTGTGGCCTGAGACTTTCCCCCTGAAGGAAACACGGCTTATATAAACTTAGATGTCCTTCATATACATGTTAATATTGGCAAACTGGTTTAAGACACTATGCAACTTTTGAATGGATTTAACTGCAAACTTCCCTTTAAGGAGACTCCGTTTCCATGATGACAGTCTGAACAGAAGACCTAAAGTGGCGTCTGGTCTTCACTTTTTATTCCTGGTTTATTCGAGTGTTTCCAGGAGAAAATCTGCTGCTAAAGTGTGTGAATGTGATTTCACGCCAGGCATTTTCATCAGCTTAAATAAAGAAACAAACAGGCTCATAAACAGTTAGATACTGCTGTAAAGTATGATGTTTATATTCATGTAATGGATCAAATAAAAGGCCCTTTTTTCACAGTTTTACATGGTGATAACTTTCAGTTTGAGTGACATTTCCGAGGCAGAGGCAGACAGAGCTGCTGTATCCGTGGCGACGGGCTGGCGGAGCGGGCCGCCCGGCTCACCAGGTACGGGTCGAACCCCTCAAACAGACCCCTCCTCTCTCTGGGACCCGACAGCTCAACCAGTCTCTGGCTGGCCACCGAGGTCCTGGCCGCTCTGGAGACGGGCCAGAACACGGAGCGCTCCCCTTTAAACCCGGGGGGGTCGGGCTTCGGGGCTGAGGAGGTAACAGATTAAAGAAAATCAGGTCAAATAGCAAGCACTGTAAAAAAAAAATGTCTAGATTTTAGGGTGAAAAACTGCTAAACTGCTAAAGTTTTGGATTGAGTTTTTATTACTATTTTATTCTATTTTATTTTATTCTTTTTACTGTTTTTAGTATTTTATTGTTTTCATTGTTTTTATTTATACCTATTTGTGTATGATTTATTCTATTTTAATAACTGTACAGCACTTTGGTCAACTGAGGTTGTTTTTAAATGTGCTCTATAAATAAACTTTGACCTGACTTGACTAAACCATGACAGTAAAAGACGTAAAATGATGAATGGGTTAATTCAGTTTCAGTAACAATGAAACACTGTAAATGTTTATATCAGCCAAAACAGGATTTTTTACATTTTCATTTACACTGTAAAATACTCTGGCACTGTATTTGTAGCAAAAATTTACTGTAATATATATACAAGCATCACTGTAATTTTTGCATTTATTTTTTGTAAAAATAATTTTTCTCACTGTTAAATGTACTAAACACCATATCTCTAACAGAAATATACTGTAATATTTAATGGTAAAATCTTTAATTTATGTGTTTTCATTTATAAAGTATTTTAGGTCATAAAAAATACCACATGAACAAAAGCAAACCATGGTTCAAACATTAAGAAGTACATTAAGAATATTAATTGTTCTCAAAAAGTGAAAAACAAACAAACAGCACACTGTAAAAAATGTCTGTAGATTTTAAGGTGAAAAACTGTTAAACTACGACAGTAAAAGACGTAAAATGATAAATGAGTTAATTCAGTTTCAGTAACAATGAAACACTGTAAATGTTTATATCAGACATAACAGGATTTTTTTACATTTTCTTTTTTAAAATACATTACTCCACTGTAAAATACACTGGCACTGTGTTTATAACAAAAATATACTGTAATATATATACAAACATCACTGTAATTTTTACATTTATTTTTTGTAAAAATACTTTTTCTCACGGTTAAATCTCTGTAAAATAAATGAAAAAGACACAAATGACCAAAAAAAAGAATGTAAAATGAATTAAAAAAGACAAAATTACTATTAAAAAAGGATGTAAAATGAGTTAAAAAAAGACAAAATTACTATTAAAAAAGGATGTAAAATGAGTTAAAAAAGACAAAATTACTATTAAAAAAGGATGTAAAATGAGTTAAAAAAAAGACAAAATTACTATTAAAAAAGAATGTAAAATGAATTAAAAAAGACAAAATTACTATTAAAAAAGGATGTAAAATGAGTTAAAAAAGACAAAATTACTATTAAAAAAGGATGTAAAATGAGTTAAAAAAAAGACAAAATTACTATTAAAAAAGGATGTAAAATGAGTTAAAAAAAAGACAAAATTACTATTAAAAAAGGATGTAAAATGAGTTAAAAAAAGACAAAATTACTATTAAAAAAGGATGTAAAATGAATTAAAAAAGACAAAATTACTATTAAAAAAGGATGTAAAATGAGTTAAAAAAAGACAAAATTACTATTAAAAAAGGATGTAAAATGAATTAAAAAAGACAAAATTACTATTAAAAAAGGATGTAAAATTAGTTAAAAAAAGACAAAATTACTATTAAAAAAATCACGTAAAACAAATTAAAAAAAGACAAAATTACTATTAAAATAAGGATGTAAAAAAATACACTGGCACCGTGTTTGTAACAAAAATATACTAATATATTTATAAGCCATCACAGTAATTTTGTAAAAAAAACTTTTTCTCACTGTTAAATGTACTAAACACCATATCTCTAACTGAAATATACTGTAATATTTAATGGTAATATCTTTAATTTATGTGTTTTGATTGAGAATTTGATTGAAAACAAAATAAAAGATGAACAATTAAAAACAAACGAACAACAATAAATACAAAATGAAACAACAACAAGACAACACTTATTTGTGTTCAAAAGGAGCCAAAGCTTATTAAATCCCTTCTCCATATGTTAATTTACTATATTCAGTTATATAACAATAATAATATTTATAAATATGTATGTATAACACATAGTAATGTAGTATATAAACTTGTTATTACCATTATTAACATACATAATTTGTTATTATCTTACACACATTTAGGTACACTTACACCCTTGTAGCCACAATGAGAAATTATTTATAAATGAGTTTTCATTTATAAAGTATTTTCTTGTCAATTATATGGCAGAACAGCGTTTCTTTTGATGGAAAAACTTATTTATATGGTAAAATATGGAATAAAATGTCAATCATAAACGTGAAATCAACAGTGCTAATATAATTTTACCGTAATATTTTTAAAAAGTTGCACCATATTTATTACGGTAAAGTTCTGGCAACCACAGCTGCTGGTTTTTACCATAAAAACAACATTTTTTTTTTTTACAGTGGAATACAACAGAGCAGAATGTGACAGACTTACTAGCCAGCAGCTCTATGTGTGCTGATGCTCTGCAGGGTATGTGGGTCGGGGGTCCTGGTCTAGTTCTGGGACCAGGAGCCTCCAGGACCTGCAGCCTTCTTCTGGGTTGAGCAAGCTGACAGATTCTTGAGGAGGCGACGGCTGTCTGAGTCGTTCTGTTCAACTGAGATCACATTTAAGGCCACGATGAGATTATATCACACACACACACACACACACACAGACACCAAAAAAGACACAACCACAGACATAAAATGATCAAAAACGACACAAAAAAGACACAAAATGACAAAAAAAGACACAAAAAAGACACAAAATAACTAAAAAAAGACACAAAAAAGACACAAAATGATCAAAAATGACACAGAAAAGACACAAAATGACAAAAAAAGACAAAATAACTAAAAAAAGACACAACAATAGACACAAAATGATCAAAAACGACACAAAATAGTTAAAAAAAAGACACATTTTTTTCGTTGTACTTGTGAATTCCCTAGCCCCTTACTCTAACCTTCACCATCACAACTACAAGCCCAACCATAACATGAACCTGATTGTAACCTTTGACCCTTAAAACAAAGTCTGAAATCTCAAAAAAGGCTTTAAAGAAGTGAGGACCGGCCGAAATGTCCTCACTACACAAAAATGTCCTCACTTTGTTGGTTAAAAAGGTACTCCGGTCCTCACTATGTAGGAAGTACAAGAACACACACACACGTAACTTTATGTGATTTTAATTACACACACACACACACACACACAAATGCGCGCGTAAGCCCGCAAACTCCTCCAGTTACACGTTTCACACACACACACACACACACACACACACACACACACACACACACAGGCGCGCGCACACACACACACACACACAGGCACGCGCACACACACACAGGCGCGCGCACACACACACACACACACACACACACAACTTTATGCAATTTTCGTTACACACACACACAAATGCGCGCGTAAGCCCGCAAACTCCTCCAGTTACACGTTTCACACACACACACACACACACACACACACACACACACACACACAGGCGCGCGCACACACACACACACACACATGTTGAGGTTAAAGGTCATAGGTTGCTGTATAAATAAATACTTGTAAAGGAATGCTTGTTGTAGGTGTGCTCCTTGTATATTATATAGCATCATAACATTACTAGTATTAATTGTTAATCATGCTAATCAGGACATCAAACATGGTTTTGTTGATAATAACCAAAATCATTATCAATTGTGTCTTTATATTGGTCATTATACATCGTTTTGGGTAATTTTGTGTCTTTTTTGGTCAATTTGTGTCTTTTTTTTGGGTCATTTTACGTATTTTTTTGATTATTTTAAATCTTTTTTTGGTCAATTTGTTGTTGTTTTCTTCAATGCATTTTAATGTCTGGTTCAACTAAAGGTTCATTTGTTTGGACAAATATAATGATAACAACAAAAACAGCTGATAAGAGTTTAATTTAATTTAATTTTCCATGACTATACAATGATTTAATTTACATGGAATGCAAATAACTAAACTATAAAGAAAAAGCTTCCTCTTGTTTTTTTAAGTAGATAAATATCTGTAAGTGAAATGGGACGTGCTGTTGCAAAAGTTATGTATGCAAAACCAACAAAAAAACCAGAAGCTTCTACTTGTTCAATCAGGACATCAAACATGGTTTTGTTGATAATAACCAAAATCATTATCAATTGTGTCTTTATATTGGTCATTTTACATCGTTTTGGGTCATTTTGTGAAGTTTTTTTGGTCATTATACGTCCTTTTTGGTAATTTTGTGTCTTTTTTGGGTAATTTTGTGTCGTTTTTTTTGTCATTTTACGTATTTTTTGGATTATTTTAAATCTTTTTTTGGTCAATTTGTTGTTGTTTTCTTCAATGCATTTTGACTGACAATGATTTAATTTACATGGAATGAAAATAACTAAACTATAAAGAAAAAGCTTCCTCATGTTTTTTAAGTAGATAAATATCTGTAAGTGAAATGGGACGTGCTGTTGCAAAAGTTATGTATGCAAAACCAACAAAAAAACCAGAAGCTTCTACTTGTCTAATCAGGACATCAAACATGGTTTTGTTGATAATAACCAAAATCATTATCAATTGTGTCTTTATATTGGTCATTTTACATCGTTTTGGGTAATTTTGTGTGTTTTTTTGGTCATTATACGTCCTTTTTTGGTAATTTTGTGTCTTTTGGTCAATTTGTGTCTTTTTTTTGTCATTTTACTTATTTTTTGGATTATTTTAAATCTTTTTTTGGTCAATTTGTTGTTGTTTTCTTCAATGCACTTTATTGTCTGGTTCAACTAAAGGTTAATTTGTTTCCTCATGTTGTTTTAAGTAGATAAATATTTCCAAGTGAAATGGGACGTGCTGTTGCAAAAGATATGCGTGCAAAACCAACAAAACCAGAAGCTTCTACTTGTTCAATCAGGGAAATAATAGAAAACCAGTTGAACCACAAACTGCAGCACAATAAAACAAACAGAGAGAGAATCAACCTGCAGAGATGCTACGTGACATCCTGCCTTCATCTCATCATGACACATCTCAAAACATACAAACACTTTCTCAGGAAAGGGTGTGTGTGTGTGTGTGTGTGTGTGTGTGTGTGTGTGTGTGTGTGTGTGTGTGTGTGTGTGTGTGTGTGTGTTACTCACAGGGCCGAGGACAGGGCGGTCCGGCTGCCAACCAGCTGCAGGGGCCCGGGGTCGAGCCAGGAGACACAGCCGATCAGAGGGGACGGCCCCCAGGGCCCAAACACTCACCGCCCACAGGGGAGACGGGCTGGAGACAGGTAGACAGACAGGTGGACAGACAGGTAGAGGAGGAAGAGGAGGAGGAGGAGGAAGAGGAGAGCATGAAAGAGAGAGGATTATGTGTGCAGGAGAAGTGACAACAGGAGTTAAAGAGAAAGAGGAAGGAAGGAAGAAAGGACACAAAGGGAGGATGACAAGTGGAGCCAGAGGGAGATCACTTTCAAACCTTCTTAAAGTTCACACTAGAATAAAATAATAATAATAAAACAATTGACCGGGTGTTTGGGGTATTATTGGACCAAATCGTACAAAAACAAACAAGACAGGAAGCTACTTTAACCCATTTAAGGCGGGAAAGCATTACTGCATTTCTAAGGAAAGCGGACACGTCGTTTTGTAGTATTTTTAGTTTTTTTTCCACCTATTTTCGGTCTCTTGGCCAACGAAATGCATCAGAATACATGTGGGAGTGTTGCAATGCAACATGGGACTTTTAATCATCACCAAAAAAAGGCAAAAAATGACCAACAAAAGACACAAGACTAAAAAAAGACACAAAATGACCAAAAAAGACACAAAATGACCAAAAAAAGACACAAGAAGACTAAAAAAATACACAAAATGACCAAAAAAGACACAAAACGACTAAAGAAAGACACAAAAAGACACAAAATGACAAAAAAAAGACACAAAATGACTAAAAAATGACCAAAAATGACTAAAAAAAGACACAAAATGAGAATACATATGGGAGTGTTGCAATTAAAAGGGAGGATGACAAGTCGAGCCAGAGGGAGATCACTTTCAAACCTTCTTAAAGTTCACACTAGAATAGTTCAAGAATAGTTCAAGAACAAAACAAACAAGACAGGAAGCTACTTTTAATTCTAATTAAGGCGGGAAAGGATTACTGCATTTCTAGGGAAGCGGATACGTGGTTTTGTAGTATTTTTAGTTTTCTTTTCATCTATTTTCGGTCTCTTGGCCAATGAAATGCATCAGAATACATGTGGGAGTGTCGCAATGCATCATGGGACTTTTAATCATCACCAAAAAAAGGCAAAAAATGACCAAAAAAAGACACAAGAAGACTAAAAAAGACACAAAATGACCAAAAAAGCACAAAAAGACACAAAATGACCCAAAAAAGACATAAAATGACCCAAAAAAATGACAAAAGAAAAACTTAGTTACTTAAAAAAAGAAACAAAATGACAAAAAAATACACAAAATTACTAAAAAAAGACACAAAACTATTTTAAAAAGACACAAAATTACCAAAAAAGACACAATTATTTAAAAAAAAGACACAAAACGACTAAAGAAAGACACAAAGAGACACAAAATGACTAAAAAAAATACCAAAAAAGACAAAAAATGAGAAAACATGTGGGAGTGTTGCAATGCAACATAGGACTTATCCAGAACTTTGAAATCATTCTCACTCACCTCCCAGAGGGGAGACGGGCTGGAGACGGACAGACAGACAGGTAGACAGACAGACAGGTGGAGGAGGAAGAGGAAGAGGAAGAGGAGGAAGAGGAAGAGGAGAGCATGAAAGAGAGAGGATTATGTGAGCAGGAGAAGTGACAACAGGAGTTAAAGAGAAAGAGGAAGGAAGGAAGAAAGGACACAAAGGGAGGATGACAAGTGGAGCCAGAGGGAGATCACTTTCACACCTTCTTAAAGTTCACACTAGAATAAAATAATAATAATAAAACAATTGACCGGGTGTTTGGGGTATTATGAAAGGATTACTGCATTTCAAGGGAAAGCGGATATGTGGTTTTGTAGTATTTTTAGTTTTTTTCCACCTATTTTCGGTCTCTTGGCCAATGAAATGCATCAGAATACATGTGGGAGTGTTGCAATGCATCATGGGACTTTTAATCATCGCCAAAAAGGCACAAGAAGACTAAAAAAAGACATAAAATGACAACAAAAAAAAGACACAAAATGACAAAAAAAGACAAAACGACTTAAGAAAGACACAAAAAGACACAAAATGACAAAAAAAGACACAAAATGACAAAAAAAAGACACAAAACGACTAAAGAAAGACACAAAAAGACACAAAATGACCAAAAAAAGACACAAAACGACTAAAGACAGACACAAAAAGACACAAAATGACAAAAAAAGACACAAAATGACTAAAAAATGACACAAAATCTGATTACATGTGGGAGTGTTGCAATGCAACATGGGACTTATCCAGAACTTTGAAATCATCAACCAAAAAAAGACACAAAATGACTAAAAAAAACACACAAAATTACCAAAAAAGACACAAAATCACCAAAAAAAGACACAAAACGTAGGGTCACTACCCGTCTTAATCTTAGACAGTCTATCTTTGGTCCAATGAAGACGGTGGACTATTTTGAATTGAACCACAGTGTGTCTCATTGAAATACTTGCAAATTCCAAATTTCAACCCTAGAGAATATTGGAGGATATTACATACAGCCAGAATGTGTAAAAAAAACATACAGACCCGGGGGAGGAGGAAAATATTTAGAGGAATAAATTTACCAGATTAAAGCGGCAAATCTACTAGAAAAACATGCGCAGATTTGAGATTTAAAGTGTTGAATCTGCAAGAAAAAAGGTGCTTATTTTCACATTTTTCTCATAAATCTGTGACTTTTTCTCTTGTAGATTTGTCACTTTAATCTGGTTAATTTGCAACTTTTTTCTTGAAATATTATTTTGTGTCTTTTTTTGGTCATTTTGTATCTTTCTTTTAGTCATTTTGTGTCATTATGTGTCTTTTTTGCTCATTTGTGTCTGTTTTTGCGTTATTTTGTGTCTTTTTTTGGTCATTTTGTATCTTTTTTTAGTCATTTTGTGTCATTATGTGTCTTTTTTGCTCATTTGTGTCTGTTGCTGTGTTTTTTTTAGTTATTTTGTCTCTTTTTTTGGTCATTTTGTATCTTTTTTTTAGTCATTTTGTGTGTGAAGAGGGTAAAGGAGAGCATGAAAGCGAGAGGATAAAGAAATATCAGAGGATCATGTATAGGAGAGGAAACAGTGACAACAGGAGTTAAAGAGAAAGAGGAAGGAAGGAAGAAAGGACACAAAGGGAGGATGACAAGTGGAGCCAGAGGGAGATCACTTTCAAACCTTCTTAAAGTTCACACGAGAATAAAATAATAATAATAAAACAATTGACCGGGTGTTTGGGGTATTATTGGACCAAATCGTACAAAAACAAACAAGACAGGAAGCTACTTTAACCCATTTAAGGCGGGAAAGCGGATACGTGGTTTTGTAGTATTTTTAGTTTTTTTTCCATCTATTTTCAGTCTCTTGGCCAATGAAATGCATCTGAATACATGTGGGAGTGTCACAATGCATCATGGGACTTTTACAGAACTTTGAAATCATCACCAAAGAAAGACACAAAATTACAGAAAAAAGACACAAAATTACAGAAAAAAGACACAAAATTACAGAAAAAAGACACAAAACGACTAAAGAAAGACACTTTGGTCACTTTGTGTCTTTTTAGTCATTTTGTGTGTTTTTTGGTCATTTTCAGTCTTTTTTTTAGTCATTTTGTGTCTTTTTTGTCATTTTTTGTCTCTTTTTTAGTTATTTTGTGTCTTTTTTGGTCATTTGTGTCTGTTGTTGTGTCTTCTTTAGTTATTTTTGTATCTTTTTTGGTCATTTTGTGTCTTTTTTTAGTCATTTTGTGTCTTTTTTAGTTATTTTTGTATCTTTTTTGGTCATTTTGTGTCTTTTTTTGTCATTTTGTATCTTTTTTAGTCATTTTGTGTCTTTTTTTAGTCATTTTGTGTCTTTTTTGGTCATTTGTGTCTGTTGTTGTGTCTTTTTTAGTTATTTTTGTATCTTTTTGGTCATTTTGTGTCTTTTTTTTAGTCATTTTGCGTCTTTTTTGTCATTTTGTGTTTTTTGGTCATTTTGTGTCTTTTTTGTCATTTTTTGTCTCTTTTTAGTCATTTTGTGTCTTTTTTTTTATCTTTTTGTATTTCTTTTAGTCATTTTGTGTCTTTTTTTAGTCATTTTGTGTCTTTTTTGGTCATTTGTGTCTGTTGTTGTGTCTTTTTTAGTTATTTTTGTATCTTTTTGGTCATTTTGTGTCTTTTTTTTTGTCATTTTGCGTCTTTTTTGTCATTTTGTGTTTTTTGGTCATTTTGTGTCTTTTTTGTCATTTTTTGTCTCTTTTTAGTCATTTTGTGTCTTTTTTTTATCTTTTTGTATTTCTTTTAGTCATTTTGTGTCTTTTTTAAGTCATTTTGTGTCTTTTTTGGTCATTTGTGTCTGTTGTTGTGTCTTTTTTAGTTATTTTTGTATCTTTTTGGTCATTTTGTGTCTTTTTTTTAGTCATTTTGCGTCTTTTTTGTCATTTTGTGTTTTTTTGTCATTTTGTGTCTTTTTTGTCATTTTTTGTCTCTTTTTAGTCATTTTGTGTCTTTTTTTTTATCTTTTTGTATTTCTTTTAGTCATTTTGTGTCTTTTTTAAGTCATTTTGTGTCTTTTTTGGTCATTTGTGTCTGTTGTTGTGTCTTTTTTAGTTATTTTTGTATCTTTTTTGGTCATTTTGTGTCTTTTTTTTAGTCATTTTGCGTCTTTTTTTAGTCATTTTGTGTCTTTTTGTGTCTTGTAACTGATGATGAAACAGCTTTGTAACTGTTGATATTCTAGTTTCCAGCATGTATTTACTCAGTATAGGTGATAAAATCTCAGTAACAAGCTGTAATATTATTATTATTTAGATCATTAAGAACCAAAACACTTCAAACAAGCGAAACAGTGGAACATAAAAGATTGATCAAGATACGACTTCTCTGGATGTATAAATAGTGTCAGTAGGTGAATAAACGTGTCTGGTATGAGTCGGTCTGTTTCTCTCTCTGCTGACTCTCCTCTCTGTCAGGAGCATTTGTTTATGATATGAATAGAACATTGTGTCTCTGCTCTGAGTTTATTTATGTCCAGAGTTTTGCATGTTGTCTGAAAGCTCCATACCACTAGATATCACCAGAGACACAACCATAGGACACAATGAAGACATTTTAAAAATGGTGGAACTTTTTGAGGAGATATGATTGAAGGAAAAGTTGTTTTCCGCGTGTTGTAATGTTTTTACTACCGTCACAGTCTGTTGACTCAGAGCGTCCATGATGTCATAGTAACGCTTTGCATAAACATCCAGGTCACAACAACGAGAACATGAGCCTGTCAGCTCTAGGCCAGCTGTTCTCAACCTGGGGGTCGGGACCCCAATTGGGGTCGCGAGATGATTTCTGGGGGTCAACAAATCATTTTAGATGTCAGCTCTGTCTCCACTGTGTTAAAGTGTTCATGTGTTAATGTGGTTTAGTCTTTTTGGTCATTTTGTGTCTTTTTTTGATCATTTTGTGTCTTTTTGGGTCATTTTGTGTATTTTTTTGGTCAATTTGTGTATTTTTTTGGTCATTTTGTTTCCTATTTTGGTCATTTTGTGTCTTTTTTGTCATTTTGTGTCTTTTTTTGTCATTTTGTGTATTTTTGGTCAATTTGTGTATTTTTGGTCATTTTGTTTCCTTTTTTTGGTCAATTTGTGTCTTTTTTTTGGTCATTTTGTGTGTTTTCTGGTCATTTTTTGACTTTTTTCGGTCATTTTGTGTCTTTTTGGTCATTTTGTGTCTTTTTTTAGTCATTTTGTGTCTTTTTTTGGTCATTTTGGTTCCGTTTTTTGGGTGATCTGAACTGTGCGTGTGAGATTGTGTTCAGTGAGTGGGGGTCGTGGACAACATGCATGTTAAATTCGGGGTCGCGACTCAAAAAGGTTGAGAACTACTGATTTAAAAGACAATGCTGATACTAACAGTATCGGCGAGTCCTGGAGTCAGGATCTGATCAGATAGCACGTCATTTATTAAATTAATAATCTATTTACTGCTCTGCTCCTTTAAGTTCTGCCACAGTTCTTCTTCGTCTGTTGTTGAGCTTGTTGAGCCAAGCTGCTGTTAGCAGGTGGTAAATATATCTCCACTAAGATTATAAGAGGCAGTTATTAGGAACTTGTTTCCTTGTTTACTGTGCAGCTTCTGCTCTTTTCATTTGTATTGTTTGAATGTTTACTTTATAGGTTGGTGTTGCACAATACGTTTTTTTGAAAGAAATAATTTAAGTTGCTGTTGGACTATTTTTTTTTTTATACTGTTCCATTTAAATGCCTTTTTCATTTACAATACTGTGGCTGCACTTTAATATATAAAAAATTACATTATTGTGAGCTTTTTCATGCTTTTTCAATCTCTTCAACTGTTGAATATGGTGAGTTTTTACCTCAAATATTGGCTCCAGTTGAGAGTTTTAGTTGCATGGAGTTTAAATGTTATTTCAAAAGTATTTTCTACCACCAATATCTACCCACAGATACTGGAATGAGGAAAAATGTGCTAGTTTCAAGTATTTCTGGCTTATTTTAATGTTACTAGTCGGGCTTTACACGCCACAATTGCTTAAAATAAGTATTTTTGTGTTTATTTAAAGCTATCATTGTTTTTCCACTCCCTAGATATTTGTACTTACTTAAAGAATTCTTACAAAGAAAAATGTATTCACTGCACTGGCAGATAATTTAACCTGTTTCAAGCATGGATTTGCTTAATTTCATTTCCAGCTGGTGTTTGCAGTGATAGAAGTTATTATATTTACCTGGTTTGAGTGTAGAACTTCTTTTTACTTCTAGAGAGCTCCGACCAGCGAGGGGTTAACTCTACAAAGAAAAAACAAACAAAACTCAGTAAAGGTCAGGTTTATAAATAAGAGAGTAGAGGGATGATGGGAGATGTACCAGGTCTAGAGGTGGAACCAGACTTCTCTACTGGCAGATCATCCAACCAGTAAACAGAACGACTGGGAGGAGAAACACAGACAAAAGATGGTAATTATACTGATGATATGATGGTAATAATGTTATTGTGACTAGACTATATGTACATATATAATAATAGTAGTAGTAATAACATAGCAATGTGTCATATATTTAACCTGGGCAGGGTGTGCATAAATACATAACATAAGATATGATACATATATACATATATATACACATATACATATACATATATATATATATATATATATATATATATATATATATACATATAAAAAAAACATATATACATATATATATACATATATACATACATATATATATACATATACATACATATATAAATATATACATATATACACATATATACATATACACATATATATATATATATACACACATATATACATATACATACATACAGTGAGACAGACAGGTCCTCAGAGAGACAGAGAGAGACAGACCGGTCCTCAGAGAGACAGACCGGTCCTCAGAGAGACAGAGAGAGACAGACAGGTCCTCAGAGAGACAGAGAGAGACAGACCGGTCCTCAGAGAGACAGAGAGAGACAGACCGGTCCTCAGAGAGACAGACCGGTCCTCAGTGAGACAGAGAGAGACAGACCGGTCCTCAGAGAGACAGACCGGTCCTCAGAGAGACAGAGAGAGACAGACCGGTCCTCAGAGAGACAGACCGGTCCTCAGTGAGACAGAGAGAGACAGACAGGTCCTCAGAGAGACAGAGAGAGACAGACCGGTCCTCAGAGAGACAGAGAGAGACAGACCGGTCCTCAGAGAGACAGAGAGAGACAGACCGGTCCTCAGAGAGACAGACCGGTCCTCAGTGAGACAGAGAGAGACAGACAGGTCCTCAGAGAGACAGACCGGTCCTCAGAGAGACAGACAGGTCCTCAGAGAGACAGACAGGTCCTCAGAGAGACAGAGAGAGACAGACAGGTCCTCAGAGAGACAGACCGGTCCTCAGAGAGACAGACAGGTCCTCAGAGAGACAGACCGGTCCTCAGAGAGACAGAGAGAGACAGACAGGTCCTCAGAGAGACAGACCGGTCCGCAGACAGACAGACAGGTCCTCAGAGAGACAGACAGGTCCTCAGAGAGACAGACAGGTCCTCAGAGAGACAGACCGGTCCTCAGAGAGACAGAGAGAGACAGACAGGTCCTCAGAGAGACAGACCGGTCCTCAGAGAGACAGACCGGTCCTCAGAGAGACAGAGAGAGACAGACAGGTCCTCAGAGAGACAGACCGGTCCTCAGAGAGACAGACAGGTCCTCAGAGAGACAGACCGGTCCTCAGAGAGACAGAGAGAGACAGACAGGTCCTCAGAGAGACAGACCGGTCCGCAGACAGACAGACAGGTCCTCAGAGAGACAGACAGGTCCTCAGAGAGACAGACCGGTCCTCAGAGAGACAGAGAGAGACAGACAGGTCCTCAGAGAGACAGACCGGTCCTCAGAGAGACAGACCGGTCCTCAGAGAGACAGAGAGAGACAGACAGGTCCTCAGAGAGACAGACCGGTCCTCAGAGAGACAGACAGATCCTCAGAGAGACAGAGAGAGACAGACAGGTCCTCGGAGAGACAGAGAGAGACAGACCGGTCCTCAGAGAGACAGACATGTCCTCAGAGAGACAGACAGGTCCTCAGAGAGACAGACCGGTCCTCAGAGAGACAGACAGGTCCTCAGAGAGACAGACAGGTCCTCAGAGAGACAGACCGGTCCTCAGAGAGACAGACAGGTCCTCAGAGAGACAGAGAGAGACAGACAGGTCCTCGGAGAGACAGAGAGAGACAGACCGGTCCTCAGAGAGACAGACATGTCCTCAGAGAGACAGACAGGTCCTCAGAGAGACAGACCGGTCCTCAGAGAGACAGACAGGTCCTCAGAGAGACAGACAGGTCCTCAGAGAGACAGACCGGTCCTCAGAGAGACAGACCGGTCCTCAGAGAGACAGATAGAGACAGACCGGTCCTCAGAGAGACAGACCGGTCCTCAGAGAGACAGACCGGTCCTCAGAGAGACAGACAGGTCCTCAGAGAGACAGACCGGTCTGGGTATCTCAGGCGGTCTGGTTTGGGCTGAGCCAGCCTCTGGGTCCTGGTTGCCATGGAGACGGTTGAAGCTGATCAGCTGCTGTAGTGATGATGTTTCTTCACCTTCACAGACTGAAGGTGTCTGTTGTTTCTGTGTGTAAAAAGACAGACAGGAAGTGAGATGACAGTAGAAGCTTCAGGATGTGAGACTGTCTGTCTGTGTGTCTGTGTGTCTGTGTTCTGGCTTTAGATCGTTTAGATTACATTTAATTATGTTAATGAGGGAGAAGTATTAGTCATTTATCGGATTTATAACTAGCTCGTCTTGATGAAGTTTTCATTCAGAGCAAACTATTTTTACTTCTACAGTCATGGAGAAAAGTATGAAACCTCCTTGTTTTCTTCAGTTCCTTGTTCATTTTAATGTCTGGTTCAACTAAAGGTTCATTTGTTTGGACAAATATAATGATAACAACAAAAATATCTGATAAGAGTTTAATTTAAGAGCTGATATCTAGACATTTAACATGGTTTTATTGATAATGATTTCGGATTTTATCAAGAATGTTTCCATGACTGTAGATGTAAAAATGACTAAAAAAGACACAAAATGACAAAAAAAGATGCAAAAATGACCAAAAAAATTACACAAAAGTATCCAAATGGAAACACATTGACCAAAAATAGATGTAAAAATGACCAAATGAGACACAAAATGACCAAAAAGACACAAAATGTCAAAGTAAAATGTAAAAATGACCACAAAATGACCAAAATAAAATGTAAAAATGACCACAAAATGACCAAAATAAAATGTAAAAATGACCAAAAGAGACACAAATTTACCAAAAATAGATGTAAAAATGACCAAAAAAGACACAAAATGACAGAAAAAGATGTAAAAATGACCAAAATAAAATGTAAAAATGATCAAAAAATGACACAAAATGACCAAAAATAGATCATCCTTGTTTTCCTCAATTTCTTGTTCATTTTAATTCCTGGTACAATAAAGGTACATTTGTTCATTTCATCATTTCCATGATATTCTTGATAATGATTTTGATTATTATGAATAAACCATGTTAAATGTCTAGATATCAGCTCTTAAATTAAACTCTTATCAGCTATTTTTGTTGTTATCATTATATTTGTCCAAACAAATGAACCTTTAGTTGAACCAGACATTAAAATGAACAAGATGTTGAAGAAAACAAGGATGGTCTTATATTTTTTTCCATGACTGTATGTTATGTTTATATTTTTTATGTGTCTAGGTTTTGGCTTTAAGATCTTAAGTCATTTATCAATCAAAGATGAAAAACATTTGATGTTTCAGGCTCTTAACCTGTGAGGATTTGTTGCTTTTCTCTGATTTGTGTCACTGTTCAATAAATATGTTTGAGTTTTGGACACAAGATGTGAAGACAATGTGAAGAAGTGATTCACTTTTTATAACTTCCTGTTGTTTTCACTGGTGGAATGTTGCCAATAAGGAGAAATGAGTTGCTCAATCTCTTCTGAGATCAGTTTAATCTTCTCATATTCAGATAATTTATCTTGTTTTAAGAGTTAATTTCTTATTTTAAGTGTTCAACATGCTTATTTCTAGATTTAATAATCTTAATTTAAGAAATCTTGTCAAGGTAAATTATCTGTCTATCTGATTAACTAACCAAAAGTGACACACAAAAAACAAAATGATCAAAAAAGGATGTAAAATGACAAAAAGGACACAAAATTACTAAAAAATGATGTAAAATTACAAAATAAATATGTCAAAAAAGGATGTAAAATGACAAAAAGGACACAAAATTACTAAAAAATGATGTAAAATTACAAAATAAATATGTCAAAAAAGGATGTACAATGACAAAAAGGACACAAAATTACTAAAAAATGATGTAAAATTACAAAATAAATATGTCAAAAAAGGATGTAAAATGACAAAAAGGACACAAAATTACCCAAAAAAGACTTCCAGTAGTGATGTCATCCTTATTTTAAGTGTTCAACATGCTTATTTCTAGATTTAATAATCTTAATTTAATAAATCTTGTCAAGGTAAATTATCTGTCCATGCAGCAAGATCATTTCCCTCAGATTTACTGTTTGATCTGGTTTTAGACCTTTAGATTTACTGTTTGATCTGGTTTTAGACCTTTAGATTTACTGTTTGATCTGGTTTTAGACCTTTAGATTTACTGTTTGATCTGGTTTTAGACCTTTAGATTTACTGTTTGATCTGGTTTTAGACCTTTAGATTTACTGTTTGATCTGGTTTTAGACCTTTAGATTTACTGTTTGATCTGGTTTTAGACCTTTAGATTTACTGTTTGATCTGGTTTTAGACCTTTAGATTTACTGTTTGATCTGGTTTTAGACCTTTAGATTTACTGTTTGATCTGGTTTTAGACCTTTAGATTTACTGTTTGATCTGGTTTTAGACCTTTAGATTTACTGTTTGATCTGGTTTTAGACCTTTAGATTTACTGTTTGATCTGGTTTTAGACTAAACACCTTTTTACAGTGTAAACACATTCCAGAGGTAAATATTGGACATCAACCACATTAATTTGATCTTTAGCTGACAACAAAACGACACATAATTGTTCATCTTTACCTTAAAAAAAGTGAGTTTCTGTTATGTTAGAGGTTGAGTAATAATGTTTACCTGTACTGAGCCTGGTTGTCTGGTGGTGACACAGACACCTGCTGGTTGCTAGGCTGGTTGCTAGGGGATCAGGTGACAGAGGGGGGTCAGGATCCTGGAGATCGTCTCTATCCAGGAAGAGTGAGGAGGGCCCACTCTGTCTTCTACTATCTACATGTCTTTTATCCAAAGCGACGTACATTTGAGAGATAATACAACACAAGCAAGACTGAAGTCAAGAAACAAAACAAGAATAAACAAGAATAAGTGGCAAATATTACGTTGAGTCCAGTTAGGATATAAGTGCTTTTAGGACAAAAGTGCAGGTGTCCTGTGTTGATTATGTGTGCAGGTGATCAGTGAAGAGTTGGTCTTCAGCCTCTTTTTGAAAATTGAGAGGGATTCAGCTGATCGTATGGAGTTTGGAAGGTTGTTCCACCACCTATAGGGCTCTACAGAGGAGAAGAGTCTGGTTGGAGACGTAGAGGCCTTCAGGTGGAGGAACCAGACGTCTTTCACTGGAGGAGCGTAGTGGACAGGAGGGTTGGTGGAGCTGAACAAAGGAGTTCAGATATGTCGGAGCTGTTCCTGTTGCTGTTTTGTAGACAAGAGACAAGGCTTTAATGTGATGCTGCTGAGTCCAGGAGCCAGTGCAGAGAGATGAGGAGTGACATCAGCTCTCCTGGGCTGGTTGAAGACCAGACGGATCATCTGCAGAGGCTTGGTGGTGCAGCAGGAAGACCTGCCAGCAGAGAGTTGCAGTGGTCCCAACGAGATGTCACGAGGGCCTGAACCAGGAGTTGTGTCTCGGTCAGGTAGAGTCTGATCTTCCTGATGTTAATAATAATAATAATAATAATAATAATGCATTTTATTTATAGGCGCCTTTCAGGACTCTCAAGGTCACCTTAAAATAAACAATTAAAAACAAAACAATAATAATAAAACAGCAATGGCAGTAATAATAAACAACAATGAAACACTTACAAATTAGAACAATAAAAACAACAATGACAGTAATAATAAACAATAAACAATAAACAACACTGAAACAATACAGAGAAAAATTGTAATTTAAAAATGATGAATATTTTAGGGATAGGCTAGTCTGAACAGGTGTGTTTTGAGATGTGACTTGAAAGTTGACAGTGTTGTTAGAGAGCGGATGGACTGACGGAGTTTGTTCCAGAGTCGGGGGGCAGAGCAGCTAAAAGATCGTAGTCCCATTGTGGCTAAATGGGCGGAAAGGGTGGAGAGGAGTGAAGCAGAGGAGGTCCTGAGTGTACGGCAGGTTGTGGAGGTCTGAAGGAGCTCAGTGAGGTGTGATGGTGCAAGGTTGTGGAGGGCTTTGAATGTGAGGAGCATGATCTTGAAGTTAATACGGAGGTATTATATATAGGTGTTGTACAGGGAGAATCAACAAGATCTGGCAGTTGAGGATATATGCGTCTTGAAGACCAGTTGGTTATCAATCATGACTACCAGGTTCTGTGCAGAGCTTGCTGCTCAAGTTGCATGAATCCAAGCTGAAGACTGATGGGCTGATGTGGGGCTGGTTGGCCGGGATGACTAGAAGCTCCGTCTTGGAGCGGTTGAGCAAGTCTTCCCATGTGGTTCCCACCTGATCACTTTCAGTACCAGGTCTCCTTATGTTTTTGTTTTGTGGCTGAAAGATTGTTTGTGAAGATCAAGATCAAACTTTTTTTTGTTTTGTTGAAAATGACACTCATACAAGGAAATACAAATATAGTTAATACAGTATATTCATTCATTAAACCTTTGTATACAAGACAGTAAATGCTTAACAAATCAACCATTCAGACCGATATGAAAAATTGCAAATGAGATGAACTTGATGGTTATGTAGGGCATCAAATGAGCAAAAATGTGATTTTCAAAACAACTAATGATCCCCTGAAGCCAATTAAATATGACTTGTAACTCTTGTGGATTTAAGTTGATATTTTAAAAAATTGTATAACGGTAAAGTACTTAGTTTTGAAGGTTGCTCTTTAAATTAAAGTTAGATAAATATAGATAATAAAAGTTATTTTTACTTACCTCAGATGGAACCACTTCAGGTTCAGGTTTAGTCAATGATGGACACAATAAAAAAAAAAGTAAAATCAGCTTTCCTACTCACATTTTCTTCCCCTTAACACCATTTTAAGTCAATCTGTTAAAATTGTAAAATTGACCAAATATGAAGAAATATGAAAGCAGATGTTTCATCCATGATAGACAATATTTTTGTCAGCTTGGGTCTTGACGAGTTATTTTTTACATTTATTAGATGACTTGGACATGTTCAAGCTGAGCAATAAAACGGTCTAATTCATCTCTAAATGCAAAAAAAACCCCAAAACACATTTAACTTCCCATCACCTCAAAAACAGAAGAAAAAAAAAGAAACCAATCAAAGAAAAATCAAATTGAATGCAAAATGAAGCAACGCACACACAAAATAAAAACAAACAACACCTTTATTTTCAACATTTGGACATTTAAAATCTTATAAAACACAGTAAATAACTACCAAAGCTCCTTTAATAGTCATGATCACAAGCCACAAGCTTCCAATAGAATACTGGAGTTATTATTAGTAACGCTTTATATTAAGCTCCTGGTAATAACCATTAATAACAAGTAATAAGACCTTACAAGATGCTTATTAACATTATTGTGTGTTTATAAGCTTATATAAGTGTTAATAATGGCATTACAAACACCCATGACCCACCCATTATGTCTTTGCCATGCCTTTATTCATCTTATTTTGTTTGCTTATTGATATTAAAATATACTTTATTGCTCATCTATTATAAGTTAACTATAAGTTAACTATGCTTTTTGCAACTACCGGATCTAAAGCGAGAACAATGCCTTATTACTTGTTAATTACTGGTTATTAAGGACCTTATTACCTGTTAATTAATGGTTAATAAGGACCTTATTATAAAGCGTTACTATTAATCTCTAAACTAGAGCTGCAGCAGTCTGCTGCTGTGTGAAGTTAACACTTTATATTTTATAACTTTATGTTCTTCACACATCACAGGAAGCAGCTATACAACATTCACAGGCCACGCCCATATATGGAGAGTTTGGTTGATATTGTAGCGAACACTTGTTACACCCGCAAACGTAATAAACCACAAACTTAATAAATATCTGCAGCTTTTAATGCAATAATCCCACAAACGTACACTGTAATAAATTATTCTGTAGTCATTTAATTTTACTTAATATATTTGATAAAATGTATTAAATATAAATGATTTTGAGGCAGTTGTTTAAGCAACTTTAATATAAAATGTTTGAGATAGAATCTACTTATTTTGATCACATTAAATATAATCTTTATGTGTTTGTAATTCTAAATCAAGAGAATTTTGAATGAATCCAACAAATAGAATTAGTCCGTTTTTAATTTTTAGTTGTTATTAACTCAACTTGTAACATAGTTAGATTTAATTAATAATATTGCCTGCAATCTGTTGCCTCTATTGTATTGTTTGTTGTATTGTTGTTTATCTTTTTTACAGTTTAATATCTGCTGCTACAAACATAACACGATATTTACCACAAATATAATAACTGTTAGGTTTGCAGGGACTTATTATGTTTGTGGGGAAGTGAAAATATTCAACTTTCAATATTGTAATAAGTTCCCACAAATGTAATAACACTATTAATAATGGTTGTTGTTGTTTGTTTGCCTATTAGGGTTGTCAAAAGTATCGATACTCAAAAAAGTATCGATACTAAAACATTGTATCTGGGTACGATACTCATTTTAAAAAGTATCGATGCTGATCGATGACTGAAAAGTGTTATTTTCTCTCTTGAAGCAGAGAAAAGTCGACTCATCAAGCTTTCCTAATATTATGCACAGCAACAAAATATAAACCAGATCAAACAGTAAATCTGAGGGAAATGATCTTGCTGCATGGACAGATCATTTACCTTGACAAGATTTATTAAATTAAGATTATTAAATCTAGAAATAAGCACGTTGAACACTTAAAATAAGAAATTAACTCTTAAAACAAGATTAATGATCTAACACTTCTAAATCTAAAGTTTTTTTAAGCTTATCTTATTTTAAGGACAATTTTTTTCTGTTTTTCGGGGGAAAAAAACTGTTTTCCAGAGTATTTTTTCCCTGTTTTTCTGACATTTTTTATGTTTTTCTGCTTTTCTGACTAATTTTTTTTTCTGCTTATCCGTCTAATTTTTTCTGCTTTTCTGTCTAACTTTTTTCCTGTTTTTCTGACAATTTTTTCAGTTTTTCTGACTATTTTTTTCCTGTTTTTCTGTCCCATTTTTTAGATTTTTTAAACTTTAGATTTAGAATTGTTAGATAATTTATCTTGTTTTAAGAGTTAATTTCTTATTTTAAGGGTTCAACATGCTTATTTCTAGATTTAATTTAAAAAAAAGGCAGAAAAACTGAAAAAATTGTCAGAAAAACAGGAAAAAAAATTAGACAGAAAAGCAGAAAAAATTAGACGGATAAGCAGAAAAAAAATGTAGTCAGAAAAGCAGAAAAACATAAAAAAAATAGTCAGAAAAACAGGGAAAAAATACTCTGGAAAACATATTTCTTTTCTCTCAGAAAAACAGAAAAAAATTGTCCTTAAAATAAGATAAGATAAAAAAACTTTAATTTAGAAGTGTTTGATAATTTATCTTGTTTTAAGACTTAATTTCTTTTCTTTATTAAGTGGTCAACATGCTTATTTCTAGATTTACTAAATATTGTTGTAATTGTTGTTGTTTATTGTATTTATTTATTTTCTGCACTCCCTCAGACCTGAAGCTTGTTATCATAGCTGCAGTTTCTTTTTGCACAACTGTTTTTATTATAAATATTTAACCTGTGGTTCTGTTTATTTTTACATGTTGCATTTTTCTTGTTAATAAAAATATTTCTGTTAAATTTTGGGGTCTTTGTTTTTATCCTGGTGGTATCGAGTATGGAATATTTTCCTGAGTATCGGTATCCAGTTGAACATTTTAGTATCGTGAATCAACAAACAAACAACAACAACCATTATTAATTGCGTTATTACATTTGTGGGAAATCTCGTGTTACGTTTGTGGAAAATTATTTAAGTTTGTGGGATTATTGCATTAAAAGCTGCAGATTTTTATGCCGTTTGTGGGATTTATTACATTTGCGGCTGTTCCAAACGTTGTAAGGGTAATAACAGTGAGGTTTGCAGTTAAACTCCCCTTTTAACAGCATTTTCTATTTCTAAACAGTCCCAATATTGACCCATAATCAGTGTATTGATTAGCAGCTGACAGAGACTCAACATGTTCTGATGTGGACGGAGGCAGCAAACAGGATTTTAGCCACTTTAAAATAAATCTTTTTCAGTTTTAATGCACTTTGCATTTTGTTTATTTTACTTAAATTGACCAATAATAATAAAAAAAGTATGAAAATGACATATCAATGTGTTGGTCATGAGTTTCCTTAAAAGGTGGGAGAAAAAAAAAGTTAATATTTTTTTTTCTACGTGTCCTAAAACCAGTCTGATGTCATGGGGTCCTTTTGAGCCCTGAGGACCATCAGGCTGCTATAAAAGTGTATAAAACACATAAAAAAATGTAATTTAAATTAATGAAATTAATATGATATATAAAGGATGCAGAGGGGAACATATGCTGAAGATTTCAAGCAATTCTATGAAAATTAAGCTTTATTAATGGTCTGAAGAAAATGATTTGGGGTCAAAAAGGAGCCAAGAGGACTGAAGGAGGGTTAAACTGATTTTTTTGTCTTTCTGGTGGCTAAAATACATTTTTCTGCTCCTCTAGTAGCTGTTTAGTCTCTCTGCCAGCTGTAAATCATACACAAATTATGGATAATAACCTCATACAACCCTACTTTAAAAAATCTGAACTATAAATCCTTTAAATCCATCATTTTGTTTGATTTTAACGTCACTTCAAATCATAAAATTCACATGAAAATAACTGAAACCTAAACTAGAGGCCAAAAGTCTGGAAGCAAGATCAAATTAATACAAAATAAAAGATCATAGTGTCATTGCTAAACTTTGCAACAAAATAAAGGTGATTATTGTATAAAGAGTCACTTAATAGAACACATGTTGACTCTAATTCTCAGCTCTTTGGGTTTTTATTGCTTAATTCCTTCATGTAGAAATCTGAACTCTTGTTTCTTTTGTCACAGATATGAACACAGTTGAGATTTAGAATATTAATGATATGAATCTGTATTTCAAAAAGGAAATAAATGCGACTGTTTCCTTCCTCTTTGGGCTTTATCACTGTTGCATCTAATTCACCAAACTTACTGTGAAGAAGCTGCAGGAAAGACGTAATAAATGTCTCATCTTCTTCCCTTTACACTGTCAAATGTTTGTAGAAATAACAGTAAAAAACTGTCAAATTATATTAGAAATACGGCATAAAATTACTGTATATCACCATAGAAAAAAAAGATCATCATTGCTAAACTTTGTAACATAATAAAGGTGATTATTCTATAAAAAAGTTACTTATTAGAAGACATTTTGACTGTAATTATCAGCTCTTTGGGTTTTTATTGCTTAGACTTTGTGTTTCCTTCTTTCTTTAACCCTTTATAGGGCGAATAACTATATTTATTAACTTCAGTGGAAATCCAAAATGAGGTCTCCATGATTTCTCTCAGCTAATCAGCAAAGATCAGACTAGAACTTGACTAATATTTCGAGAAAAAAGTTGCAAATTCACTAGATCAAAGTGGCAAATCTACAAGAAAAAAAGTGGCAGATTTAAGAGATTTAAAGTGGCAAATCTACAAGAAAAAAGTCACAGATTTAAGAGATTTAAAGTGGGAAAAAACTACTTTTTTCTTGCAGATTCACCACTTCAAATTTCACAAATCTGTGCATTTTTTTCTCGTAGATTTGCCACCTTAATCTAGTGAATTTATTTCTATAAATATGACCCTAACCCAAAATTACATATCAATGTGTTGGTCATGAGTTACCTTAAAAGGTGGAAAAAAAAAAGTTGTTAATATTTTTTTCTACATGTCCTAAAACCAGTCTGATGTCATGGGGTCCTTTAGAGCCCTGAGGACCATCAGGCTGCTATAAAAGTGTATAAAACACATAAAAAGTTGCAAATTCACTAGATCAAAGTGGCAAATCTACAAGAAAAAAGTGGCAGATTTAAGAGATTTAAAGTGGCAAATCTGCACGGAAAAAGTTGCAGATTTACGAGAAAAAAGTGGGAAAATGCAACTTTTTTCTTGCAGATTCACCACTTCAAATCTACAAGAAAAAAATGCGCATATTTATGAAATTTGAAGTGGTGAATCTGCAAGAAAAAAGTTGCATTTTCCCACTTTTTTCACGTAAATCTGCAACTTTTTTCTCCCAGATTCACCACTTTAAATCTCTTAAATATGCACATTTTTTTGTCGTAGATTTGCCACTTTAATCTAGTCAACTTTTTTCTCAAAATATTATTTTCGTATGTTGTTTTTTTTACACATTCTGGCTGTATGTAATATCCTCCAATATTCTCTAGGGTTGAAATTTGGAATTTGCAAGTATTTCAATGAGTGTCCTATTAAGGGTTAATGTATAAATCTGAACTCTTGTTTCTTCTGTCAGAGATATGAACACAGTTGAGATTTATTGGGGTTTTTGGATCCAAACTCTCAAAAGACAAAGAGATAAAGAGAATAATGCAAACTGGGATTTGTTTTTTTTTTTACTCTTGAACTGAAGTTGTGACTCTTCCTAATCACAAATTTACTAGATTAAAGTGGCAAATCTACAAGAAAAAAAGTCGCAGATTTAAGAGATTTAAAGTGGCAAATCTGCGCGAAAAAAGTTGCAGATTTATGAGAAAAAAGTGAGAAAATATAACTTTTTTTCTCCCAGATTCACCATTTTAAATCTCATAAATCTGCACATTTTTTTTCTCGTAGATTTGCCACTTTAATCTCGTAAACTTTTTTCTCAAAATATGATTGTCTAGGGTTGAAATTTGCAAGTATTTCAATGAGTGTCTTATTAAGGGTTAATGTATAAATCTGAACTCTTGTTTCTTGTGTCAGAGATATGAACACAGTTGAGATTTATTGGGATTTTTGTCTCCAAACTCTCAAAAGACAAAGAGATAAAGTGAATAATGCAAACTGGGATTTGTTTTTTTACTTTTGCACTGAAGTTGTGACTCTCAATGGAAGAAAATGGTTCAATTCAATAAAGGTAAAGTCTGATCATGTAATAAACACACCCAGAAATACACACAATACACACTGGTTTTATAAGAAGACACTGTGAACACAACATTTAAGTTGCTTCCAGACTTTTGTCCTGTAGTTTAGATGATAAAACAAGAGAAATCACTATTTCTTCTCCTTCCAGTGAGCTGGCAGTGTGTTCTATCTCTGCTCTACAGTAAAAAGAGACAAATCTCCATGCAAAGTTCTGCAGATTCTACCGTCTGTAGACCTCAAGACACAAGTTTGTACTCAGCTACCAATCTTAATATCAATGATTGCTGATTTTTAGGAGTCCATGGTATTAAAATAAAGGATTTCAGTGATAATACCAGTTCACAGGCCACGACTCATGAGGCACGGAGCTCTCACTGCAGGAAATATGTGTTTAAAAACCAGATAAAAACAGTAAATCTGAGGGAAATGATCTTGCTGCATGGACAGATAATTAACCTTGACAAGATTTATTAAATTAAGATTATTAAATCTAGAAATAAGCATGTTGAACACTTATTTGGTTCTTACCAAGAAAAAAACAACTTTAGATTTAGAAGTGTTAGATCTTTTATCTTGTTTTAAGAGTTAATTTGTCAAAAAATTGTCAGAAAAACAGAAAAAATAGTCCGAAAAACGGGAAAAAACTCTGGAAAACAAAATTTTTTTTCAGAAAAAACAGAACAAAATTGTCCTTAAAATAAGATAAGATTAAAAAACCTTTAGATTTAGAAGTGTTAGATCATTAATCTTGTTTTAAGAGTTAATTTCTTATTTTAAGTGTTCAACATGCTTATTCCTAGATTTAATAATCTTAATTTAATAAATCTTGTCAAGATAAATTATCTGTCCATGCAGCAAGATCATTTCCCTCAGATTTACTGTTTTATCTGGTTTTTAAAAACCTTTTCTTTTTCTTTCTGCAGTGCTCTTTTGAAGCTGCCAGTGTAGTTTTTGTGGGTTATGAAGAACAGAAACAGTCCAATCTCTAGCAGGCTGCAGGGAGAGTGGAGATGAAGAAGGCATGTATATGAGGGTCAGAAGGTAAACATGGTGTGTATTATCATGTATTCAGTAGCAGGAGGAGGAGCAGGAGGAGGTCAGAGGGTCTGGACGATGACGGGGTACAGTAGAGACATGTGCTCAGCTCCTCTGATGGGCAGCTGGTGTGTGGTGTAGTAGTGGATGACCTCGGGGATGGTGGAGAACGGAGGACTGTTCTCTCCCAGGACGTAGCGCCCGTCTGACGACTGCACGAACTTCATGTGCATGAAACCTTTACAGCTCCTGGTAGAGAGACACACAGAGAAACAGAGAGAAGGAAGAAGAAGAAGTTTTTTATGAATTGCTAAAACACATTTTTCGAATTCTCCTGTTATTTTTTTTCAGAATTCTAAACACAAAACTCTTTTCTCAAAACCTCTGACTCTTTTAGAAAAATTATACAATCGCCTCAGAATAGTTTGACCTGTTGTCAAAACCAAACAATGTTGTCACATCTTGAACTAATTAGTCAAAGTAGAAAAAACTCCTGAGCATCATTACAGCAGGGGTCTCAAACTCTAATTACCTGGAGGCAGTATCAAAATGAGCAAAAAAAAAGACACAAAATTACCAAAAAATAAAAAAGAAATTATTTAAAAAAGACACAAAATGACCCAAGAAATACACAAAATTACTCAAAAAGATAGCCTGGCTAACACCAGACTATTCTCAAATGAGGTCTAGTCTGGGAACCAGCCGTTCATTTCTCCGTAGAGGAGGTGTGGTTTACGATCCTCCGGAGCCGTTTATTGGGCGCTTAGAATGTCTATCAAAGCGTCTGTAGGTAGCTCTTAGCCAATCAGATCAGTTATACCAGATGACGTAGTAGAGCAACAGAGATGGATGTTTGTTGTGTGTGTGTCTGTGAGAGAGTGTTGCTGCTGCTTTGCTTCTCCAGTTCTCGCTTTCTGCAAGATTATTTATTTTCACGCTTTATTCCCCCTCATGTCATTCAGCCACACACATCCACTGATTTTATGGGCAATAAACAAGCTGCTGCGGGTCTCTGGGGGCTCCGCTGTGAGACCTTTCGTCTTTCAACTTTCGCTCTAAACTATTTAAAACACCGTCTACAGCTAAAGAGAGTTTCGCGTCTGCAGCAGCCATGTTGGATCCGTAAGAAAACTACAAAACTACAAGCTTCCGTCTGTCGGGTAGTACGCGTCATCGTCAGGCAGTCTGGGTATACCCCAGTGTTGTTTTCGTCAACGATGACAATGACGAAATCATTTCGTTGACGCCACTTTTTTTCATGACGATAACAAGACGGTGACGAGATAAACATGGCTCTTTGATGACTAAAACATGACGAGACTTGTGTGAGTTTTCGTTGACGAGACGAGAATGGACGAAAATGTTAGCGGGTGGTCTGTCAGACGTTTGAAATGCATGACATCTCTGCTTATTGTGCCTGTCAATTAAAACCTCAAAAGTATCTGCTGCTGCATTCTGTCCTTGTTTGGGCACGCCCACCACCTGCATGCAGCGCACCACGTGCTCAGCACGTCACACTGTTTTCATTCATCACAGACAATGGACCATGATGGCGGCAGTTTCAACACAGGGGCTTGGTGGTCGCAAACGTAGAGACGACATATGGGTGTATTTTAAATATAACCCAGCAGAAAATAAAACGGAGTGTATTGTGAAGGAAGATGGTGACAAATGTGGCCACAAAGTAGGCGGAAAAAATACGACCAACCTTAAGCGGCACCTGAAGGCTCGCCACAAGGATATTTTTTCAAAGGTAAGTTACAAGTGTTGTTAACATATCTTATAGCCTACTTAACGTTACAATGTTACTCGACAATCGGCTCATGATAAATTTCATAGTAAGCTTATAAATTAGTAAGTTTTCCACATACTCCTGGCGCAAATGGGCTGCTAACTTCAGGCTAAAAATAGCTTTTGTTATGCTAACGTCAATTCGTGTTACTTTAGCAGCATGTTTAGCCATGTTTACATTCAGTCAGTGACGGCGTGGTCATCTCTTTGTGTGTTTATGTTCTGTCAGCACGTAACTTGATATGTTAAACAGGTCGAGTTACTGTTATACATAGAGTCTGCTAGCTTTAGCCCTAAAAGCAGTTGTTGTGCAGTACAGTAAAGTACAGATGCATTATAATTTGGCCGCTGCTCAGAATTAAAGATCAGAAAGCTTGAGTACAGGGTCAGTTAATAAGCTGTGTATTTTTGTTTTGCTTGTTTGATAGTTAAGACCATTCTATTTTCTTAACATGGTAGTATTTTGACTATTTTTCATAGTATTTTTAATGGTATACCTACATTTGATTGTTTTGTATTCAACTGTAAACCTTTACAGGAGGTGTACGTTGTATACAGAGATAGAGTAATTGTATCCCTTCTTTGTTTTTTCCTCAACCAGATCCCAGAGACCAGCACTCCTAAAGAGAAACCTGGTGGTCCAAAAAACAACAGGGCACAGTCATCTATCCCAGCAGCCTTCGCTACATTGTTTACATTATTTACAGGGTGGTCTTATTTATTTTGTTCCAAAAACTTAAGAACATGTTTGTTTCATACATCCAAGTATGTATAACTCTCTTGTATAACTTACAACCTACCTCACTGTACCTCAGGAATCTTTAATTATTTTATTACATTGTTTGCACAAGTTAGAGATGGAGTGGGGTTAGATGATGTCTGTTTTTACAAATAATGTTCTTCTTAATTGCACTGGCAGACAAGGCCAAGTTGAGCATATGTGTTCTTCATCCATCACTCATATTTTGGGCACGTGTATGTTCATTGTACTTTAGCAAATTCTGAGAAATAAAGCCACAATTGCCGAAGTAGAATGTTTTTGTTTTTGGCTTTTTTGGAGTAATTAACATTGATTCCACGGTTACCACTTTCTGTGTGTAATGCACAATCCTTAGATCAGAAAGTATTGCAGTTGGGTGGAAACCTTATATGTCTAAAACCATTCCTTTATTATTGTAATTATTGGTGAAAATAGCCGATCTGCAAGATCACAATGTGTTGAACTTATAGATCTGCTGCTATTTTCACAACTTGTGTGACACTGCCCAACCGCAATCTACAATACTTATTGACCTAAATTAATTTGTTAAAAGACTATACTTCTTTCTTTTCTTGACTAAAACTAGACTAAAACCTTTTTGATTTTTCGTCGACTAAAACTGGACTAAAACTATCACATATAGAAGTGACTAAAATTTGACTAAAACTAATAAGCATTTTAGTCCAAAAGACTAAGACTAAGACTAAATCTAAGACGGTTGTCAAAAACAACACTGGTATACCCAGGCTACAAAAAGACACAAAATGACTGAAAAAAAGACACAGAATTACCAAAAAAAGACACAAAATTATTTAAAAAAACACAAAATCACCAAAAAAGACACAAAATTACCAAAAAAAGACACAAAATTACCAAAAAAAGTAATTAAAGGGACCTTCCACACACAATACGGTAAAGTGCCATTCATATAAAACTCACATTAAACTTTCATATCAAGGTGGGGGCCACAAAATATCGTCCGAATGTACATATGTGGTAATCCTAAAGCTGGTTTAGAAAAACAAAACATCAGAACAAGACAATAACATTCTGATATCTGTCTGCCAGAGAACAGCTGAGTGAGTAACCACATCTGGAAGAAACATGGAGAGTTATCTGTGAGAAAACAAATTGATCAACACTATTCTGGGAATCAGAGACGAGGGGAAATGATTAAAATTGGTAGCATGAATTTGTTTAGACTTTTTAACACTCTTGGTCTTTACATCCTGAATCCATCTTCTATTGGTTGTAGTTTTGTAAATTACAACATGTTTTACCTTTTAATGAATGACGAAGAAACAAAAAGGAACAAAAAAGCTTCACACTACCAGCTGGAGTTAACAGCTTAAACTGCAGGGAGTCATGTAGTCAGAGTGTTTTTAATCTGGGATGAATCAGAGAACACACATGTTCTCTATCGACTTCTTCTTCTTCTCTTCGTGTCTTTCCTGTCAGCTCATCTATCTGCTCCACTCATTAATTACTACTGAGAGACTTTAGACTGGAACTGAATCCCTGAAGACCCTAAAAACATCTTATGTTTGTGATCCTTTATTATCTACAATTGTTTGTATTAAACATCACTATGATGCATTCACTGACACGCCATAAACAACTCTTTTAACACTGATTGATTATTGCATTGATTTGACTTTAATTGGCTGCAGACATTCAGCTCCGTCCAACCTAATTAAATCCCTGTCGACACTCGCTGCATCAAAAGGAGAACAGATGTGAGTTAGGAACGGTTCCCAGCATGAAGAGGATCAGACGGGAGAAAGAAAGAAAAACACTGGCTGAGAAAGGAGATGATGGGAAAATGGAAAACAATTAAAAAAAGTAGCCTCTGGGCTCATGGACCAGAACAAGACTGGAAACAGTTGACTGGGGTAGAATTCCCCTTTAGGAGATTGCAGTGGGGTTTCAAATGAAGACAGTATGAGAAGATTATTTTTAGAATCCCCCTGACAATAAATAGAAATTGTCTATGTGGTCAAAAGTGTTTTTTTCCAGCTGTGACTTCTGTCCAGGCTAAAACCATCCCATCTCCTAGTGACCTGGAGAAGTTATTCATGCTTTTATCTACTCAGAACTAGATTTTTGCAACTCGTATGTAGGTTTAGACTAGAGCTCATTGCGACGCCTATAACTTGTACAAAATGCTGCAGCTCGTCTTTTAACACAAAATGACTAAAAAAAGACACAAAAAGACACAATATGACTAAAAAAAGACACAAAATGTCAAAAAAAGACACAAAATGACCCAAAAAAGACAAAATGGTCAAAAAAGACACAAAATGTCTAAAAAAAGACACAAAAAGACCAAAAAAAAGACACAAATAGACACAAAATGACCATAAAAAGACACAAAATGACTAAAAAAGGAAAGACACAAAATGTCTAAAAAAAAAGACAAAATGACACAAAATGGCAAAAAAAAGGCACAAAATGAGAAGGCAGGATAGGTTTTGTGTTGTTTGTGTCTTTTTAAATTTTATCTTTGATTTTTTGTTGTTATTCATTTATGTAAGGTACTCTGGTCACCTTGGTTGTGTATAAGGTGCTCTACAAATAAATAAATAAAGGTGACTTTGACCTAGTAAACCTGCTCCAGCTGCCTCTGAGATGAGACATGCCCCGAGTGTTCAGTAAATAACTCTGTAAAAAGCAGAAATATAGGATACTTGTGACTTTAATGTGGCATGCAGCTGGACTGACCTGAGGGAGAGGGAGTAGTCGTTGCGGCAGGTCTGGCTGTTCCTCACCAGGTAGGAGCTCTCCTTACACAGCGTCAGCAGGCTCTCAGCCTCGGAGCGGCTCAGAGCTCCATGGTACCACCTGCAGGACCAAACAACACACACTTTACTCCTGATGCTTCACTCTTTAATCAAAGTGCACTAGTGTGAGTCACTTATAGTGTCACTAATACTATCTGTACATATCCTGGACATTTGGTGGAAAGACTCCTGTAAGTTTATTAGAGCTGCCAGAGCAGCTTGAAGGTCCCACCATGGAAATAATCCCACGTTTCTTTATTTCCTGTCCTGGAGCATGGATGGGACGTAAAAGACACAAATTATGACAAAAAGGACACAAATTATGACAAAAAAGGACACAAATTATGACAAAAAAAGATACAAATTATGACAAAAAAAGACACAAATTATGACAAAAAAAGATACAAATTATGACAAAAAAGGACACAAATTATGACAAAAAAAGATACAAATTATGACAAAAAAAGACAAAAATATGACAAAAAGACACAAATCTTGACAAAAAAAGACACAAATGACAAAAATACACAAATTATGACCCAAAAAAAGACACAAATTATGACAAAAAAAGATACAAATTATGACCAAAAAAAGACACTAATTATGACAAAAAAAGACACTAATTATGACAAAAAAGGACACAAATTATGACCCAAAAAAGACACAAATTATGACAAAAAAAGACAAATTATGACAAAAAAAGACAAATTATGACCCAAAAAAGACACAAATGACAAAAAAAGACACAAATGACAAAAAAAAGACACAAATTATGACAAAAAAAGATACAAATTATGACAAAAAAAGACAAAAACATGACAAAAAGACACATCTTGACAAAAAAAGACACAAATGACAAAAATACACAAACTATGACAAAAAAAGACACAAATTATGACAAAAAAAGACACAAATCATGTCAAAAAAGACAAATTATAACAAAAAAAGATACAAATTGTGACACAAAATACAAAATTCTGACGAAAAGACACAAATCTTGACAAAAAAAGACACAAATGACAAAAAAAGACACCAATTATGACAAAAAAAGACACAAATTATGACAAAAAAGACAAATTATGACAAAAAAGACAAAAATATGACAAAAAGACACAAATTATGACAAAAAGACACAAATCTTGACAAAAAAGACAAATTATAACAAAAACAGATACGAATTGTGACCAAAAATATACGAATTGTGACAAAAAAGACAGAATTATGACAAAAGGGACACGAATTCTGACAAATAAGACAAAAATGACAAAAAAGACAAACTTATGACCCAAAAAGACACAAATTATGACAAAAAAGATACGCATTAAGTGTACTGAAACAGTGAATGAAGACGACAGCAGCTAAATGTTCATTGCTATTTCTTCATCAATCAGATTTTTAAGTGAAACCATGAAGAGCCATTGTAATAAAAAGAGATTAAAGCCGGGGGACGTATAATTAAAGGAAACACAACTAAACCAAGCGCTGCCTTCATACGTGTGTCTGGAGTCCCAAAAGAAATTAAAGCTGATGTTTTCTTCTGATCGATATCAGACTGAAAAGTCATTTCCTAAACTGTTAAGATATAAAAAAAACATTGAAACTGGTTCCACTGGGGCCGAAAAACATATTACCACACTTTCTTTGTGACACACACACGCCATTAAAACATGGGGAGGAAATTAAAATGATGCACATTCATTCAAACATGACTATAATAATAATAATACGGCTGCTGTTGTTTACTGCTGCCTCACATATTAACTCAGCAGCATGTTTGCTGGAGTGACATCGCAGTTTTTGTTGATTAATGACTGTAATTAAGCTCAAAGTGTTTCTAGATTCTTTAACCCTTTGATGCTCAACATGGTCTAAAATGACCTGATATGTGTGAGTGTTTATGTTCTATATCTTTGCAATAAATTATTTTTATCATTCAGTATTCCAGGTTTTCCTCAATTAGTTTTTGATCATCATACATTCTCATTTTATGCTTTCCTTTATTCATTTTTTTAATAAAATCCATTTTTATGTCACTTATCTTCTAATGCACAACATGGGTAGTAGCTTGCTAAGCTAACTACTTAGCTAACTTCTTGGCCAATTATTCAGCTAAGTAGCTTGCTAAGCTAAATATTTAGCAAACTTCTTGGCTAAGAATTTAGCTAAGTAGCTTGCTAAGCTAAATACTTAGCTAACTTCTTGGCTAGGTTTTTAGCTAAGTAGCTTGCTAAGCTAAATACTTAGCTAACTTCTTGGCCAATTATTCAGCTAAGTAGCTTGCTAAGCTAAATATTTAGCAAACTTCTTGGCTAAGAATTTAGCTAAGTAGCTTGCTAAGCTAACTACTTAGCTAACTTCTTGGCCAAGTATTTAGCTAAGTACCTTGCTAAGCTAACTATTTAGCTAACTTCTTGACTAGGTTTTTAGCCAAGTAGCTTGCTAAGCTAACTACTTAGCTAACTTCTTGGCCAAGTATTTAGCCAAGTAGCTTGCTAAGCTAACTACTTAGCTAACTTCTTGGCTAGGTTTTTAGCTAAGTAGCTTGCTAAGCTAACTACTTAGCTAACTTCTTGGCTAGGTTTTTAGCTAAGTAGCTTGCTAAGCTAAATGCTTAGCTAACTTCTTGGCCAAGTATTTAGCTAAGTAGCTTGCTAAGCTAACTATTTAGCTAATTTCTTGGTTAAGTATTTAGCTAAGTAGCTTGCTAAGCTAACTATTTAGCTAACTTCTTGGTTAGGTTTTTAGCTAAGTAGCTTGCTAAGCTAACTACTTAGCTGACTTCTTGGCTAAGTAGCTTGCTAAGCTAACTACTTAGCTAACTTCTTGTGTAAATAGCTTGCTAAGCTAACTACTTAACTAACTTCTTGGCTAAAGTTTTAGCTAAGTAGCTTGCTAATCTAACTACTTAGCTAACTTCTTGGCTAAGTAGTTAGCTTAGCAAGCTACTTAGCCAAGTAGTTAGCTATGTAATAATACAAAAACATTTTTTCTTCATAAAGTATGAGAGGCAACATGGAAATAATGATCTGTTGTTATCAAAAACAAGATATTTAAAGAATACTTGGAATATTCAATCATAAAATAAGTTGATATCAAAACATAGAGCACAGAAACATACAGCAGCATTAAATAACATGAAGGGAATGAATTCGGGTCATTTTTTTTTAAAATTCAAGTTTTAATCCAAGGGGAAACACTCACATTTTTTGTGATTTATTCTACCTATTAAGCAATCTAAATTAGGAGGTTGTCAAGTTTGTCATTTAAAGTTGTTGTGTGAGGAAGATGAGCACTATATTTTTTATCAGTCTTTTTAAGATTGCAGATGTGTACTTACACTTGTCTCTCCAGTGGCATGTAGGGGTCGACTCTCTCCCCGAGGAGAGGAGGAGTGTCTCCAACCAGACGGAGGGTGGTGGAGTCGGCTGTGGAGGAACCAGGAACCTTCTTGGTGAGTCTGTTCTGCTCCGTCTGGACCCGAGACCGCTCCCTCTCTGCTCCTTCAAACTGGACTACAGTCACACACAAACGTACAACAGGTTAGTTTTCAATAGAGATGTTCCGATACCATTTTATCCCTCCTGATACCGATTCTGATACCGATCCTTGGCTTTCTTTTTTACTTTTTTACCCTTTTATTTGTCTTTTGTATCTCTAACTCTGTTTTGGATTGAGTTTTTATTACTATTTTATTCTATTGTTTTTACTGTTTTTAGTATTTTATTCTTTTTATTGTTTTTATTTATACCCAGTTGTGTATGATTTATTCTATTTTAATAACTGTACAGCACTTTGGTCAACTGAGGTTGTTTTTAAATGTGCTCTATAAATAAACTTTGACTTGACTTGACTTGACTTGACCGATCCGATACCAGTATGTTAACACCAACTTTAACTCTATGGGCTCTATGACCGGTCCGCGAGGAGCGGCGGGCTCCAGCAGGAGAAGCTGGAGGCAGGTGTACGTACCAGATCGGCTCGGGGTCCTTCAGATACTTTTAAGATATTTTTCACATGTCTGTGTGTATTTGTGTGGAAAGCTATTTAGTTTGTCGGAGTCGCCGTGCCGTAGCGTTTTGTGTGACGTAATTAGCGGCAGACGAAGGACCCCGAGCCAAAGGAAGTTTTCATGCACAAACCCTCATTATGGAAAACAAACGTAGAAATGCATATGATGCAGCTGTTAAGTTAAAGACAGTCAATCTGGCTGTAAAAGAAGCTTCCTCAAGCAGCCATCTCTTTCCCCACAATCCCCTCTGTGCACCAACCCTTACATATGGTAATTAAATATTAAAACACACCTTTTCTTGATTATATACCTGCAGATCTGAAAAATCTGCTGTTGATGGGTAGACGGTTTTCTGACTGGCGATTATGAGTGCCTATTGCGGACTGGAGACAAACTAGAACTGTATTTATTTATTTATTTTTTGCCTAACTTTGTATAGCATGTGCTGTCTGTCGGGATGGGGTTGGGGGAGGGCTTCTGTTTCTGTGTTTTGTATTGTTAATGTGTTTAAAAACAATAAAGTGTGTTTAAAAAAAACTAAAAAAAAACATCAAAACACCTGCGGCTTATAGTCCAGTGCGGCTTATATATGCACACATCATTCAATTAAGCTGCTGCGGCTTATACTCCAGTGCGCCTTATAGTGCGGAAAGTACGGTAAAATGTCTATAGTGCTAAAGGTGTTTGACCTGCTAAAGCTTTGGAGATGTTGTCCTTCTTCCACTCCCAGGGCTGGTCGTACTCATCAGCAGGCCTCTCGTCGTCCTGAGGCAGCCGGCTCTCTCTGCTGTCTGTCTGAGCCAGATTCAGCTGCTGAGCTGCTGGAGCAGCTCGCTGGTACAGACGAGTCCTCTCCTCGTACGGGTTATCGTACAGCTGGCCGCCATCGCTGCTCCCAGACCTGTTAGTCATCATGCTGTGCTGCAGTTCTGCACAGGAAACAGGGACAATATACGAGTTTCTGCATCATTTAAAGTCACAGGCAGGTAAAAAAGTGTGACTAATGCTCCCTAAACATCAGAAGACACCAGAAAAAAACCTGGAAAACTACCTGCTCCCCTCTGAAGACATCTAGTGTTTCTAGTTTCTAGTCTCACACTGAGGTTTTAGACAGACTGTTAATCTAGCAGGAAACTATTTATCAGACTACAACTAGATTCTTTTAGCAGTTTTTACATCATGCTCTTAGTAAAAACTGACTAAATGGAGGAGAAGCAGCTTTTGGCTCCAGCTGCTCTAGTGTGTGACTCAGTGGTTTGTGTTGAAAACAACAACAACAACAACAACAAGAGAAGAAGATTATTTATGACTTATTTATGTCTACATTTATTGATACATTTTAACTGGGTCTCCTTACTGTTCTCTTTACTAAGAAACATCTAAAGATATGACATATTACTATATTTTTATTGAGGCATTATTGTGATGTTCCTTTTTCCTGTGGAAGTGGTTTTACTGGCCGGTCTGGAACCAGTAAGGAACCGATCAGGAACAAGTCAGGAACCAGTCTGGACCCGGTCAGGAACCAGTCTGGAACCAGTCAGGAACCGGTCTGGAACCAGTCTGGAACCGGTCTGGAACCAGTCTGGAACCAGTCAGGAACCGGTCTGGAACCAGTCTGGAACCAGTCTGGACGCGGTCTGGAACCAATCAGGAACCGGTCTGGAACCAGTCTGGACCTGGTCTGGAACCAGTCAGGAACCGGTCTGGAACCAGTCTGGAACCGGTCTGGAACCAGTCAGGAACCGGTTTGGAACCAGTCTGGACGCGGTCTGGAACCAATCAGGAACTGGTCTGGAACCAGTCTGGAACCAGTCTGGACCCGGTCTGGACCCGGTCTGGAACCAGTCAGGAACCAGTCAGGAACCAGTCTGGACCCGGTCTGGAACCAGTCTGGAACCGATCTGGAACCGGTCTGGAACCAGTCTGGACCCGGTCTGGAACCAATCAGGAACCAGTCTGGACCCGGTCTGGAACCGGTCTGGAACCAGTCTGGAACCAGTCGGGAACCGGTCTGGAACCGGTCTGGAACCAGTCTGGAACCAGTCAGGAACCAGTCAGGAACCAGTCTGGAACCAGTCTGGAACCAGTCAGGAACCAGTCAGGAACCAGTCTGGAACCGGTCTGGAACCAGTCTGGAACCAGTCAGGAACCAGTCAGGAACCAGTCTGGAACCAGCTTTTAGTTTGAGACTGGAGAAATCTTTTGGTGCAATCCCAGTATATGTTGATTGCCAAGAACTAAAAATATGGAGCCAGAAAATATGGGAGAGAAAAAAATACGATATTAAAAAAGAATCTATGAACCAACCTGAGATAATGCGCTGAGCCTCAAAGGGCTCCATGTAGCTGCAGCAGTCTGCTGGTGCAGGTTTGGGCTCCCAGTTGGTTCTGCCTCTCGGGTCTGGACGCACATCAAACGGATCAGAGTAATCTGTGTCTCCGTCCAGCGCTGCCGGGGCCGAGGGGACCACCTGGACAGGGACAGGACAACTATCAGACTCTAAATAATGAGGCTGGAAATATATCTGTGATGTTAATCTATGTGTGAGAGACAGAAAATGAGTAAGGGATTAAGATAAAGACAAAGCAAGGGATGGAGGTGAAGCAAGAAATGCTGGAGTGAAATAAAGCAGAAGAGAAATAAAACCGTCCTTACAGGTTCTTCTTGGACCGTCACAGGACTGAGAGGGACTTTACAGCTGCCAAACTCCTGAGAGTCCACTTTAATTAGTCTGTGTTTAGGAGAAACCACTTTCACCTGAAACATGAAAAAGAAAACAAAACTTTAAACGCACAAAAATCACCTTCATACCAAGGTTATAATAGTTTTGGATTTTTAAAGTTTTAATTAGTTTTTATTTTTGGAAAATGCTTAGTTTTAGTTTAGTTTTTATTAGTTTTAGTTTTTTTGTAATGAGGTATTTGTTGGGTGTGAGATTCAAAAAAGTCACAGTAAATGTTTATTGTTTAACCTTTATTTCCTTTGTCTGATCCATCTCAGCCCCAATAAGTTTATTAAGTCATAAAACCAGATAGATGAAATAGATTTCATATCAACCAAAAAGGTTTACGGATGAAAAAAGCTGACAAAGACGAAAACCAAGGACATTTTCACTATAATTTTAGTTAGTTTGTAACCACAAAATACAGTTTTTTTAATGCAACTGCATATGTATTTACATTTTTAAAGTTTTATTGAACAACATTCTTAAATCAAAATTATTATTATTGTTTTTTTAAAAACTCTCGTTTTTATTTTTATTTCAGTTAACGAAAATGTTTTTTCAATTCTAGTTTTCGTAATTTCATAATAATAATCTTGTGTGTTTTTTGGGTCATTTTGTGTCTTTTTTAAATAATTTGTGTCTTTTTTTGGTCGTTTTGTTTCTTTTTTAAGTAATTTAGGGTTTTTTCTGTCATTTTGAGTCTTTTTGTGTCATTTTGTGTCTTTTTTGGTAATTCTGTATATTTTTGGTCATTTTGTGTCTTTTTTAAGTAATTTAGTTTTCATTATTTCATTAGTTTAGGTTAACTATAATAACCTTGCTTCATACTCATGTCAAAGAGATTTCCAGGAATGCTTTTATTTGTGTATTTGAGTGTAAAAACATTAATATCGTACCTCCAACCCGTTGGGCAGCACTGAACCAAACTCAGGGAACGAAGGAAGGCTCACTGTGGCGCTACAGGGGCTGAAACCACCATTCTGATGCTCCTTATCCGAGTGTTGATACGGGTCCTCGAAGTCCAGCTCCTTCTGAGCTCTGTAGGCCCTCAGGATCTCACTCTCGCTGTAATCCGGCCTCGGGGGCTGTGGAGGGTCACGCCTGGTGCCAAAGTTCAGGTAGTCCTTCAGCCACTTTGCCATGGATCTGGAGACGAAGAGGCAAATAGAGAGCTTAGAACGATTTAGGAGAACAAAGAGCATCTAACTAATCTGCAGGCTGGAAATATGATGGAGTCCCCCAGGGCTCAGTGCTGGGTCCCCTCCTGTTCATTCTCTACAGCAGGGGTCTCAAACTCGCGGCCCGCTGGCCAATTACAGCCCTCGTGATGATATTTTGTGGCCCCCACCTTGATATGAAAGTTTAATGTGAGTTTTATATGAATGGCACTTTACAGTGTTGTGTGTGGAAGGTCCCTTTAATTAATTTTTTTGGCAATAATGTGTCTTTTTTCAATAATTTTGGGTCTTTTTTTAAATAATTTTGTCTTTTTTTTTAAAAATTGTGTGTCTTTTTTAAATCATTTGTCATTTTGTGTCTTTTTTAGTATTTTTGTGGGGGTTTTTGTTGGTCATTTTGTGAGCTTTTTGATGGTCATTTTGTGTCTTTTTTAGTATTTTTGTGGGTTTTTTGTTGGTCATTTTGTGAGCTTTTTTTTGGTCATTTTGTGTCTTTTTAAAATAATTTTGTGTCTTTTAAAAAAAAAAAATTTCTTTTTGTTGGTCATTTTGTGTCTTTTTGTTGGTCATTTTGTGTCTTTTTTTGGTCATTTTGTGTCTTTTTTTGGTAATTTTGTGTCTTTTTAAAAAAAAAAATTTTCTTTTTGTTGGTCATTTTGTGTCTTTTTGTTGGTCATTTTGTGTCTTTTTGTTGGTCATTTTGTGTCTTTTTTTGGTCATTTTGTGTCTTTTTAAAAAAAATAATTTTGTGCCTTTTTTGGTAATTCTGTGTATTTTTTGGTCATTTTGTGTCTTTTTAAAATAATTTTGTGTCTTTTTAAAAAAAATGGTGTCTTTTTTAGTAATTTTGTGTCTTTTTGTTGGTCATTTTGTGTCTTTTTTTGGTCATTTTGTGTCTTTTTAAGTAATTTTGTGTCTTTTTTTGGTAATTCTGTGTATTTTTTTGTAATTTTGTGTCTTTCTTTAGTAATTTTGTGTCATTCTCATACTGCCTCCAGCGGCCCCCAGGTAATCTGAGTTTGAGACCCCTGCTCTACATACTCCGACTCAGCAACATCAAAGGTCGCCATGACCTCCACTTTCACTGTTACCCTGACGACATCCAGCTCTTCATCTCCACCAGAACCATCTCCAACGCCTCCCACTCCACACTGACCAACTGTCTCACCGATATTAAAACTTGGATGCAAGAAAACCTCCTAAAACTAAACTGTGACAAATCAGACATAATACTCATCGGCCCAAAATCCCTCACCAGAACCACTGACAGCTTCAGCAGCTCCACTCTGTCCCCCGAAATCAGCAACCTGGGAGTAACTTTTGATAACAACCTTTCTTTTGAGCACCACATATCCCATAATCACCCAAACTGCCTTTTTTCACATTGCCCGTCTCCGTCCATCACTCTCCTTCCCTGCTGCTGAAACACTGATACACGCCTTTCAGGACTAAAAACTTTTCTTTTTTAGCAAAACCTTTGGTTCCTCCAGTCCAAATGGTTTTTAGCTTGTGTATGTATGTACATATGTATACTTTTTCTTCTGTTTTTAGCTGTTTTATCCTTTTTATAATTAGACTGTTATGCTTTTAACCTGTAGCACTTTGAGATTTCATTTAATGTAAAGTGCATTACAAATAAAATGTATTATTTATTATTATTAACTTGGCTAGAGTCGGCTGATCCCAGCCATAGATAGATAGATATGTAGATAGATAGATAGATAGATAGATAGATATGTAGATAGATAGATAGATAGATAGATATATATGTAGATAGATAGATAGATAGATAGATATATATGTAGATAGATAGATAGATATGTAGATAGATAGATAGATATGTAGATAGATAGATAGATAGATAGATAGATAGATAGATAGATAGATATGTAGATAGATAGATAGATAGATAGATATGTAGATAGATAGATAGATATGTAGATAGATAGATAGATAGATATGTAGATAGATAGATAGATAGATAGATAGATAGATATGTAGATAGATAGATAGATAGATAGATAGATATGTAGATAGATAGATAGATAGATAGATATGTAGATAGATAGATAGATAGATAGATAGATAGATATGTAGATAGATAGATAGATAGATAGATAGATATGTAGATAGATAGATAGATAGATAGATAGATATATATGTAGATAGATAGATAGATAGATAGATAGATAGATAGATAGATAGATAGATAGATAGATAGATATGTAGATAGATAGATAGATATATATGTAGATAGATAGATAGATAGATAGATAGATAGATAGATATATATGTAGATAGATAGATAGATAGATAGATATGTAGATAGATAGATAGATAGATAGATAGATATGTAGATAGATAGATAGATAGATAGATAGATATATATGTAGATAGATAGATAGATAGATAGATAGATAGATAGATAGATAGATAGATAGATAGATAGATATGTAGATAGATAGATAGATAGATAGATAGATAGATAGATCCTTATGCTTTATAAAAGCTGTTGGCATCAATCAACAGGTCAGGCAAAAAAAGAAATAAAATAAGTGTCCAGCTTTGCTTTGTTCCACTGATAATAGAAGCTGAGAGGATTTATAACAACAGTCAACTGGCCAGCTGCTAACTCAGCAAATCACAGCATCCACTGACAATAGGTAGTTAGCATCAGGAGTTAGCATCAGGGTAGATTAATATCTCTCACCTTCACATATCAGCAGATTAAACATTAAATCATTCCCTTCACAACTACCAGCACCAAGATAAACAGTTGACACACACTGTGGTTATTTTTATTTATGACACAAAGAGTTAAAATAGTGGTACAAGTGATGGTGAATATCTGTAAACATGCCAAAGCTAAGTTAGCCTAGTTAGCCCAGTTAGCTCCGTTAGCCCCGTTAGCTCCGTTAGCCCCGTTAGCTCCGTTAGCCCAGTTAGCTCCGTTAGCTGCTAGCCGCTAACGGTCCTAACGGCCGTTCCTCCGTTATAAACTCACCCTCTCGGTGTCTTTCATTGACGGTTCCCGCTCCTGTTAGCTCTTTCTGCTCACCATCCGGCCTGTTCTCCTTTTTTAACGTTATCAAGGCTAAAAATAAAACCTCATTATCCGTGAAATCGGTCCTGCCACTGAGCCAAGCAGGTCAGCTAATGTTAGCTGGACCAGACCATAGACGGTATCAAAGGACCAGACCATAGACGGTATCAAAGGACCAGACCAGACAGTAGACCAGACCAGACCTGGAGCAGACTGTCTCCTGGCACGGCGCTGCCTTAAAGGGGAGGACTGGAATATTTCACTGGGTCGACATTAACTCTATGGAATCTTGGGCTATTTTCTCTATTTTTTAATCCTTTTTTCTTTTCGTGTCTTTGTAAGTCATTTTGGTCATTAGTGTCTTTTAAAAATTTTTTTTTTTTAACTAATTTTGTGTCTTTTTTGGTCATTTTGAGTGTTTTTTTAGTCTTTTGTGTCTTTTATTGGTCATTTTGTGTCTTTTTTTAGTAATTTTGTGTCTTTTTTTGGTCATTTTGTGTCTTTTTAAAAAAAAATTTTTTAACTAATTTTGTGTCTTTTTTGGTCATTTTGAGTGTTTTTTTTTTAGTCTTTTGTGTCTTTTATTGGTCATTTTGAGTGTTTTTTTAGTCTTTTGTGTCTTTTATTGGTCATTTTCTGTCTTTTTTGGGTTATTTTGTGTCTTTTTTTGGTCATTTTGAGTGTTTTTTTAGTCTTTTGTGTCTTTTATTGGTCATTTTGTGTCTTTTTTTAGTAATTTTGTGTCTTTTTTTGGTCATTTTGTGTCTTTTTAAAAAAAAAATTTTTAACTAATTTTGTGTCTTTTTTGGTCATTTTGAGTGTTTTTTTTTAGTCTTTTGTGTCTTTTATTGGTCATTTTCTGTCTTTTTCTGGTTATTTTGTGTCTTTTTTTGGTCATTTTGAGTGTTTTTTTAGTCTTTTGTGTCTTTTATTGGTCATTTTGTGTCTTTTTTTGGTTATTTTGTGTCTTTTTTTGGTAATTTTGAGTGTTTTTTTTAGTCTTTTGTGTCTTTTATTGGTCATTTTGTGTCTTTTTTTGGTCATTTTGTGTCTTTTTTTGGTCATTTTGTGTCTTTACTAGGTAATTTTGTGTCTTTTTTTAGTCATTTTGTGTCTTTTTTGGTCATTAGTGTCTCTTTCTTTTTGTCAATTTGTGTCTTCTGTTTTTTTTGGTTATTCTGTCTTCTCATTTTGTGTCTTTTTTTTTATTACTAATTTTGTGTCTTTTTTTGGTCATTTTGTGTCTTTTTTAGTCTTGTGTAATTTTTTTAGTCTTTTTTAGTAGTTTTGTGTCTTTTTTAGTCCTTTAGTCCAACATAAAATGTGATTTTGAATCTTTTTTTTAACTTTCAAAACACTATCATGCTCAATAAAGAATTGTAAATGTTTCAAATGTGAACAAAGGATGCAAGTATAACATATAAGAGGGTTCCATCCAGTTCTATCATTTTAAACTAAATATATTTGAGCTTGTAAATTTACAGTAGGGCTCCACGCTGGTTTAAGAAGTCATGCTTAATCATGCTGAATCTTGGGCTATTTAGTCGATTTTTGAATCCTTTTCGTGTCTTCGTAAGTCATTTTGTGTCTTTTTTGGTCATTAGTGTCTTTTTTTTTTGTCATTTTGTGTCTTCTGTGTTTTTTTGGTCATTCTGTCTTCTCATTTTTTTGTCTTGTTTTAGTCTTTTTGTGTCTTTTTTTGTAATTTTGTCTTTTTTAGTACTTTAGTCCAACATAAAATGTGATTTTGAATCTTTTTTTTTACTTTCAAAACACTATCATGCTCAATAAAGAATGTTAAATGTGTCAAATGTGACCAAAGGTGTCAAATCTACCATATAAGAGGGTTCCATCCAGTTCTATCATTTGATACTAAATCTATTTGAGCTTGTCTCCAGTTTTACTTGGTATATCATCATCAAACTGAAACTGGCCTCATGGAGTTTACAGCCAGAACTTTAGAGGTAAATGTACAGTAGGGCTCCACGCTGCTTTGTTTTATACTCTGATGGAGGCAACAAGTCATGCTTCCAATACTGACCAGTCAGTCTGCAGGTCAGGGAACAGGTCATTGTCACCGAGTCTTTTTTGGTCATTTTGTGTCTTTTTTTGGTCATTTTGTGTCTTTTTTTGGTAATTTTGTGTCTTTTTTTTGTCATTTTGTATCTTTTTTTGTCATTTTCTGTCTTTTTTTGTAAATTTTTTGTCAATTTGTGTCTTTTTTAGTCATTTTGTGTATTTTTTAAAGTCATTTTGTGTCTTTTTTTTGTCATTTTGTCTTTTGTTGCATCTGTTTTTAGTTATTTTGTTTCTTTTTGGTCATTTTGTCTTTTTTTTGGTCATTTTGTGTCTTTCTTAGTTATTTTGTGTCTTTTAGTCATTTTGTGTCTTTTTTTGTAGTGATTTTGTGTTTTACTTTGTCATTTTGTGTCTTTTTTTAGTGATTTTGTGTCTTTTTTTTAGTGATTTTGTGTTTTATTTTGTCATTTTGTGTCTTTTTTTTAGTCATTTTGTCAAACTGAAACTGGCCTCATGGAGTTTACAGCCAGAACTTTAGAGGTAAATGTACAGTAGGGCTCCACGCTGCTTTAACAAGTCATGCTTTGGCCCTTTTGGAGACTCCAGAGGGTTTTCCCTTTGATGCACAACATATAAACACCTTCTAATTGAGACCCATGAGCTAAATATATGACACATTGCTATGTTATTATTACTACTTCTATTATTATATACATATACTGTTGCTGCCAATACTATTATTACTATATACTGTCATTTACTACTAACAAAAAACCAACTGAGGCAGGATGATTAATGATGCAAAATTTGAACATCAGCTTCATGCCAACAAAGCAAACTCCATCTGCTGATGTGTTTGTTATTTATTATTGTTTGTATGAACTGGAAGGTTATATTTACCAAAGTCCCTGATATACATAAATGCTGGTTGATCTCAGATCAAATAGAAATCAGACATTATGACAGGAAATGTACCTCTATGCTCTCACATTAAACTGTCCAACCAAAATAATGAAATGAAATATGTATGTATATATATATGAACGCACTAAAATATCATGGCAAGTATGTCATTAAGCCTGGCTTATATTCTTTATTGACCGATCTACATAAATTAATGTCTTTATGTGAAATATAAAAGCTAAATTATACAAGTTTCTGTCATGACAGACTAAATCTTCTGATTCTGAATATTCTGATCTCTCATTAACATTTAATTTATATTTAAAGAATTTAAGAATATAAAAAAAAAAAAAAAGTTTCATTTATAACCACTAAAAGCACTGACAAAAAAAAAGTATATTTAAATAGATACGTTGTGAGATGTCAAAGACAAAGAGTTAAACAGATTTTAATAAACACTAAAATATACACCTGATATTTTCACTGGGAAAACTTACTCACAAAAATTCAAATATTTCCATATTTCCAGGGATAAATTCTCTGTACCAACAGCTCAATAAACCGTTGAATCAGCCAGATTAGAAGATTAATTTTTGTGTCAACAGCAGACAATAATAGACAATAAAATCCCTGCTAATGAATAATAATAATAAAGTCCTCCAACTCAGAATTATTATCAGTCAAACTGGTTTGCAAATGACTTTGATTTCTGCTCAGCATTAGAAAAGAACCTCATATTCCTTTATGCATCATTCATACAATTGTGTGTCAGTCAATCAAAACAAAACAAAACAAAAGGCTCCCCGAGCTGCTTCTTCTTCTCCTTCTTCTTCTTCTTCTCCTTCTTCTTCTTCTTCTGCTCATTCGCTGTCGTTGCTGTCGCTGTCTGAATACGCCCCCAGCAGGCTGAGGGACGATGACCCGTTTCCTGTGGTGACGGGCTGAGAGGCGTTCGCTGTCGACGCCTTCGACTCTGGAAAACAAGACACACAATGATTGATTGTGTGTTTTAAATCACATGAAACATTCTGAGGACGTGAAAAAGCAGCAAAATAAAACATGTATGCTGATGAGAACAAAAGGGACCAATGTTTGGTGAGGAAATAAATCAAAAGGGTTGTTTCCACTAGCGTCCAATACCCAGAATGAGGAGGGTCTAGCTAGGACTAGCTGAAACGCCTCTAATCTGAATACGAGCCGTCTGGAGAGGACTTTTGTCAGGACTTTTTTAGTCCCTGTAGAAGAGCAGGGTCTTTTTTCTCCCCTGAAAAAAAGCCTGGATACTGATTGGATAGAACGCTAAGCAGGATTTTTTTTTAAAAGACAAAAAAAAAAACACAAAATGACCAAAAAATACACAAAATTAATGAAAAAAAGAAACAAAATGACAAAAAAGAAGCAAAATGACAAAAAAGAAGCAAAATGACCAAAAGACACAACATTATTAAAAATGACACAAAATTACCAAAAAAAAGACAGAATTACAAAAAAAGACAACACAATTATTTAAAAGAGACACAAAATTACCATAAAAGACACAAAATTATTTAAAAAAGACACAAAATTACCAAAAGAAGACACAGAATTACCAAAAAAAGACACAAAATGATTTGAAAAGGCACAAAATTACCAACAAAAAGACACAAAATTATTTGAAAAAGACACAGAATTACCAAAAAAGACACAGAATTACCAAAAAAAGACACAAAATTATTTGAAAAAGACACAAAATTACCCAAAAAGACAAAATTATTTGAAAAAGACACAAAATTACCCAAAAAGACACAAAATTATTTTAAAAAAGACACAAAATTACCAAAAGAAGACACAGAATTACCAAAAAAAGACACAAAATTATTTGAAAAGGCACAAAATTACCCAAAAAGACACAAAATTATTTGAAGGACACAAAATTACCAAAAGAAGACACAAAATTATTTAAAAAAGACACAAAATCACCAAAAGAAGACACAGAATTACAAAAAAAAGACACAATATTATTTGAAAGACACAAAATGACCCAAAAAGACACAAAATTATTAAAAAAAGACACAAAATTATTAAAAAAAGACACAAAATCACCAAATGAAGACACAAAATTACAAAAAAAAGTAATTAAAGGGACATTCCACACAACACAGTAAAGTACCATTCATATAAAACTCACATTAAACTTTCATATCAAGGTGGGGGCCACAAAATATCATCACGAGGGCCACAATCGGCCCGCGGGCCGCCAGTTTGAGACCCCTGCCCTAAAGGAAACGTGGCTGATGAGAGGTGTGTTACCTGTTTGTGGAGGCGGAGCTTTAACTGGAGCCGGTTTGATGAAAGTTGCTGCTGGTTTCTTTCGGACCACCAGAGTCCCCAGAGCTCCTTTACTGCCCAGCGTCCCCACACTCCGCTCCCAGCTCTCCACTCTGGGCCTCTTCACTGCTCCAGCAGAGGGTCCCTGTAAACACACAGCACCAGACCATTCACCAGGTACCTAGTTAGGTTCTTCTGGTAACTTTGAACAGGGTAAAACTAATGCCAAAGTAAAAAGTAAATAAATGACTTGATAAATATTTACAAATTGCATTTTTGTGATTAAAAATAAATGTAGGCATTTATTGATTAAAAGGTTAAAAAAATCATGTGTTTCTTAATTTTTCACTGTTCGTTCCTCTATTTATTTATTTACTTTCCTATTTAATTCTTGCCTTATATTTATTTATTTAATTAATTTTATAAATTATTTTTTTTTAACTGCATTTATTTATTTTTAAATTATTGATTTATTTCTATATATAGATATATATATATTTATATTTTATTTTCCCTTTTAGTTTTCCCAGTTATTACTTTATTATTTATTTTATTTTGCAATTTATTAACTTTGCTATTTCATTTCTTACCTTACATATATTTCATTATTTTTTTATTTAATAAATATTTTTAACTGCATTTATTTATTTTCAAATTATTGATTGATTTATTCATTTATTTTCCCTTTTAATTTCCCCAACGTTATTTATTTATGTATTATTTATTTGTGTATTATTTACTTTGTTTAATTTTGCAAATGAGAGGCCATCAGTCAAAGTGTTTGTTTAATTTTTACCTTACATTTATTTAATTCATTGTTTAATTTTTTTTAAAGTGCATTTATTTATTTTTAAGTTATTGATTTATTTCTGTATTTATATATTATTTTCCCTTTCAATTTTCCCAAAGTTATTACTTTATTTATTTTATTTAGCAATTTATTTACTTTGCTATTTAATTTTTTACCTTACATATATTTATTTATTTTTTTATTCCTTATTTTTTATTTAAAAATAATTTTTAACTGTATTTATTTATTTTTAAATTATTGATTTATTTCTGTATTCATATATTACTTTTGCTTTTAAAGTTATTTATTTATGTATTATTTATTTTATTTAATTTTGAAAATGAGAGGCGATCAGTCAAAGTGTGTAATGGGTTCAACTTTTCACCTATTGGCAGATTAATTTATGAATTAATTTTAGATTCTCCATTAAACCAGCTCTTGGCTGTGTGTGAGTGGTGATGCGTACTTGTGTGTCTGTGGGTTTGTCGGTGGTGAGGATGTCTGTTGGTTTGTGTGTGTTGGGATTCTTCGTCTCTGAGCTGCTGCCCTCCTCTTCCTCCCCTGAATCAGAGTCAGAGTCTCTGAGTCTCTTCACCAGAGCCCGGTCCAACATCTCCCTGTGAAAAACAGCACATATTCACTGTTTATTGGGTTTTTAATGACTATTACTCAGAGATTCTGCTGCTAAGATCTGCTATGCTACTAGTTTGGTGTTAATCCAACCAACTAATGTGGAGATATAAAATACTTCAATCTAAAGAGCGCCACCTAGTGGTCATCGGCCAAAGTTTTGCAGGGAGGTTCAGGTGTTTATGGGGAAGTAGGAACCGGAGTTTCATGTCATTCAGACGCACCAATGTGGAGATATGCAACACTTCCTGTTTTACAGGAAATCTGCAGGAAGTTATTATTTAATAACTTGAGTATTCTTTAGAACGGGGGTCTCTATTTAATTACTTAAAAAAAGACAGAAAATGACCAAAAAAAGACACAAAATTACCAAAAAAACACACAAAATTATTTAAAAAAGACACAAAATGACAGAAAAAACTAAATTACTTTAAAAAGACTCAAAATGGCCAAAAAACACACACAATTATTACAAAAAAGACACAAAATCACCCAAAATGACCAAAAAAAATACAAAATTACTAAAAAGACACAAAATTTAAAAAAGACACAAAATTACTAAAAAAAATGACAAAATTATTTTAACAAAGACACAAAATTACAAAAAAAAAAAGAGACAAAATTACAAAAAAAAAGTAATTAACTCGCAGGTCGTTCCTGACTAAAAAGACACTATTATTTAAAAAAGAAACAAAATTACCAAAAAAGACACAAAATTACCAAAAAAGACACAAAATGGCAAAAAAAATACACAAAATTATTTTTTAAAAAGACACAAAATTACTTAAAAGACACAAAATTTAAAAAAGACAAAAAATTACCAAAAAAAAAGACACAAAATTTCCACAAAAAAAAAAGACGAAATTACAAAAAAAAAGTAATTAACTGGCAGGTCGTTCCTGCTCAGGTCCTAATTAAAAATGATTAGCAGAAATTAAAGTCCTTACGCTTCTGTTATGTCGTCTTTATTCGCCCGCCAGAGTTGGATATTCTAATTATTATTGCAAAGTGAGTTATTTTTACTTAAACGTAGAGAAAGAAGCCCGTTCTTCATCTGTTCCATCACTCACTTTGTCTCCCTCTCGTCCTCCTCCTTCTCTCTCTCCTTCTCTCTCTTCTCCAGCTCTCTGTAGCGGTCGATCATCCCCTCAAAGTCCACCTGGGCCTGCCGCTGGTTCAGCTCCTTCAGCTCCTGCAGGTTCTCCAGGACCTCCATCTCCATCTTGGAGTCCTTGGTGCGGTTCTCCAGCACCTGGTGGACCATTCAGGGGGAAATATTTACAATCACATTTCAATATCACATTACAACAGTCGTCACCGTTCTGATAATAGACATCCATTCAGTGATCCAGATTTTCAGATTTTTTAAATTTTTTAAAAAATCCTCTGCCTCTGATTGGCTGATATTCTTTCACTGACCTTAACCAATCTCAATCCTCATGCCTCAATCTAACCCAGCCATTCTCAACCATGGGGTCGGGACCCCAATTGGGGTCGCGATATGATTTCTGGGGGTCGCCAAATCATTTTGGAAGTCAACTCTGTCTTCTTTGGTCATTTAATGTCTTTTTTTGGTCATTTTGTGTTTTTTTTGTCATTTTGTGTCTTTTTGGTCATTTAATGGTTTTTTTTGGTCATTTTGTGGGTTTTTTTTAGTCATTTAATGTCTTTTTTTGGTCATTTTGTGGGGTTTTTTTTAGTCATTTTGTGTCTTTTTTGGTCATTTAATGTCTTTTTTTGGTCATTTTGTGGGTTTTTTTAGTAATTTTGTGTCTTTTTTGGTCATTATGTGTCTTTTTTTTATCATTTTGTGGTCAATTTGTGTCTTTTTTTGGACATTTTGTTTCCTTTTTTTGTTCATTTTGTGTCTTTTTGGTCATTTTGTGTCTTTTGTTTCTTTTTTGGGCCATTTTGTGTCTTTTTTGGTAATTCTGCCTCTTTTTTTGATTTTCTTAAAAAAAAATTTTAAAGATTTTTTTAAAAGAAAGTTACACAATATTAAACAAAAGAAGGGCATTTCGGGGCGATGTACAATCTCCACTTCTCCCAGATTTCCCCAAATTTGTCTTTCTGAAGCCTCACAGAGAAAGTGATTCTCTCCATTACAAACATGTCATAGATGATGTCATACCACTCGTCTATAGATGATCTGCCATTTCCTTGTTAGAGCTTTTTTAGCAGCTAGCTTGTTAGTCTGCCAAAAAGGTATTTAGTGTTTTTATTTGAGGATGTAGAGTGCAGAAGCCCAAAAAGAAATTCATCCCAATAAAAAACAATGTTTGTCCCAAATATTGTCACCAATTCTATGCAGATGATCCAACTTTTCATCCCGACTGGCGATTAAAACTAACAGGAAGTTACATTTAACCCATTGAAGCCTGGAAAGCGGATACGCCGTTTTGTAGTATTTGTATAAGCTCTCAAATACCTTTTTGAATTTCATTTCTATCTGCTACAGAGGCTGAAAAATCTATTATTTAGTAGAAGAGTTGACACTTTTTTTCTCCAGAATTTTTCCAGAATTTCCAGAAAATTAGAGGCTTATTTTAAAATCACCCAGCGATTTTTCAGGCCTCAATGGGTTAAAGCTCCAGACCTTCATGGGGTTGTTGAGCTCCTCCTCCTCTCTCTCCTGCTGGACTCTCTTCTCCTCCTCCTCGATCAGTTTCTCTGCCTGGAAGTTTCTTGTAGCTCCGTGCTCCATGGCGTAGTCCGTGTTCTCCGGGTCCGTCTGTTAGAAACAACACATGGTGATAATAAAGAGTCAGAAACCACTTTAGGCAGAATGATGGAGATGTTCTCTGATGTTTTGCCTCATTTCAGTTATAATCAGTTAATGCATTAAATTCTCTCACCTTAAACGTGATCTCAGCCAGACATCGGGTGCATTTGATGTAGAACCTGAAGATGGGGAGTCCCATGTAGAGCTCGTTCTGAACCGTCTCTTTACGAGCGTTGAACTTCTTCCCCTTGTAGATGTACTCGCCACACGTTTTACACCTGCAAAAATAAGTTATTATAGTTAACGAAAAGGAAACGAAAGTTTTTTTTATTTTTTAAAAAGGATAACTAACTGAAACTGTATTTTGTGGTTACAAAACTAACTAAAACTAACTAAAATTATAGTGAAAATGTCCTTCGTTTTCCTCTTTGTCAACTTTTTTCATACATGATCCAGAATTTCTATTAGAAAGAAGATTCTGTTAGTGAACACATGGTTAATATGTTACTGAGACACTCCAACAAAAATTCAAAACACCCAGAACTGTAAGACTTAATAACCTTATTGGGGCTGAGATGATAAACCAAAGGAAATAAAGGCAAACTTTATTATGACCTCTTTGAATCTCACACCCAACACATAGCCCATTACAAAAAACTAAAAGTAATAAAAACTTAACTTAAACTAAGCATTTTCAAAAAATAAAAACTAAACTAAAACTAGTAAACTCACTCTAAATACTAACTGAATTAAAACTAAGACTAATAAAAAATACAAAACTATTAATACCTTGCTGCAATCAACCAGTGATACATGCTGATGACATCACAGTGAGTTTTGATAAAAATCAATAAAATATATTTAAAAAAATAAAAATAAAATATATATATATATTAATCTACTGACACTTTGTCCTGAAATGGTAAATGTAAGTGTGTGACAACTACACTATTTATGTTTGTGAAATGAAATATGCTCCTTTAACGCTGTAAATAAAGTTCCAGACTCTCTGTGAGTTGTTTGTTTGTTTGTCAATAAAACAGACGTACCTCATGTTGAACGGAGCCATCAGTCTGACCACATACTGACGATCCTTTGGGAGTTTCAGTTTTGGGATTTTGGATGGATCAAAATCCGGCGGGTAGTATTTCTGTGGAGGAAAAAAACAGACATGTGGGTAATGTAAAAGCCAGTGTAAATTGAGGAGCTGATATCTAGACATTTTCCTTTTTTTATTGATTATAACCAAAATCATGATCAATAAAACTATGTTAAATGTCTTGATATCAACTTTAAATTAAACTCTTATGACCTATTTTTGTTGTTATTATTATATTTGTCCAAACAAATAGACCTTTAGTTGGACCAGACATTAAAATGAACAAGAAACTGAAGAAAACAAGGAGGTCTAATCATTTTTTCCATGACTGTATTTTCGGTCATTTTGTGTCTTTTTTAGTCATTTGTACATCTATTATTGGTCAATTTGTTTCTATTTCTGTCATTTAGTGTAATTTTTCGGTCATTTTTACATCTAATTTCTGTCATTTTGTGTCTTTTTTAGTCACTTTGTATCAATTTTTGGTCAATTTGTTTGTATTTCAATAATTCATCATTTTGTGCCTTTTTTGATCATTTTTTTACATCTATTTTTGGTCATTTTGTGCCTTTTAAAAAAACATTTTTACATCTATATTTTGGTCATTTTCCAGGCATTTTTGCATCTACTTGCATCTAATTGTCTAGATATCAGCTCTTAAATTAAACTCTTATCAGATATTTTTGTTGTTATCATTATATTTGTCCAAACAAATGGACCTTTGTCCAGGCATTAAAATGAACAAGAAAGCAGGAGAAAACTAGGCTGGTCTGATCATTTTTTCTATGACTGTATATGATTATTAAATATGTGACAAATCTGCCAAATAAGGCAGAAAACAGCTGCAGTTCGGAAACCAGTAAGGACACAAAAACTACTAAACCATGACAGTAAAAGACGTAAAATAATAAATGAGTTAATTCAGTTTCAGTAACAATTAAACACCGTAAATGTATATACCAGCCAAAACAGTATTTTTAAAAAATGTATTTTTTAAATACATTACTCCACTGTAAAATACACTGGCACTGTGTCTGTAGCAAAAATATACTGTAATATATATACAAGCCATCATTATTGCATTTATTTTTTGTAAAAATACTTTTTCTCACTGTTAAATGTACTAAACACCATATCTTAAACATAAATATACTGTAATATTTAATGGTAAAATCTTTAATTTATGCAGCATTTATAAAGTATTTTGTCAATTATATGGCAGAACAGCGTTTCTTTTAATGGAAAACATTTTTTTACAGTAAAATATGGAATAAAATGGCAATCTTAAACGTGAAATCAACAGTGCTAATATAATTTTATCGTAATATTAGAAAAAGTTGCACCGTATTTATTACGGTAAAGTTCTGGCAACCACAGCTGCCAGTATATTTACCGTAAAAACAACAGTTGTTGTTGTTTTTTTACAGTGTACTATTACGTATTTTATTTTCATTTAAATAAAAATAAATTATTTTAAGAACAAAGACGATGTAGCAGAAACACGTGGGTTTAGTTTGTTCCTTTAGATTTACTTTTAATAAACCGTTTAAACAAACCTGGCAACCCATAACAGCTAATGAGTTAGCTTCGAAGCTAACTGTAGCTACTCGGTTTCTCACGCGGCCTCAAACTGTTTTAAACGTTACTAAAACAATTAATTACTTCGTTTACTTACATTCAACACTTTTCTTTCGGACATTGTGTCGTTCTCTGGAACCCCTAGTTAAAGAGTTAAACGGTGGAGTAGTTTTATTGAGCTAGCTGTTATTTCACTACACTGCCGACTGCTCGGAGGATGAACAGGTCACTTCCGGTTTGGTTTTCTTTAAAGTTCTTCCGCTATGCGGTGCTGCCACCCAGCGGCAGGAGGGAGGTACTGCAACAACAACCACATGATAGATAGATAGATAGATAGATAGATAGATAGATAGATAGATAGATAGATGGATAGATAGATGGATAGATAGATAGATAGATAGATAGATAGATAGATGGATGGATGGATGGATGGATGGATGGATGGATGGATGGATGGATGGATGGATAGATAGATAGATAGATAGATAGATAGATAGATAGATAGATAGATAGATGGATGGATAGATGGATGGATGGATGGATGGATGGATGGATGGATGGATGGATGGATGGATAGATAGATAGATAGATAGATAGATAGATAGATAGATGGATAGATAGATGGATGGATGGATGGATGGATGGATGGATGGATGGATGGATGGATGGATGGATGGATGGATGGATGGATAGATAGATGGATAGATGGATGGATAGATGGATAGATGGATAGATAGATAGATAGATAGATAGATAGATAGATGGATAGATGGATGGATAGATGGATAGATGGATAGATAGATAGATAGATAGATAGATTCTAGTAGCATACAAATACAATGCAAGTAAAATAAACAATCGACAGTAAACAAAACAGTACACTTTTAAAGTAAATAAGTGAAAAAAAGATCAGATAAATAAATGTAGAGAACTGTATGGAGGACGGATGGATATAGATAAATAAATATTTATAGAGGAATGTATGGCATTGTGTGTTTTGTACAGTGGATAAATGACCAAATAAGAAGAAGACTTAAATTAGCAGGTAAATAAAATATTGCACGGTTATTGCACAAGAAAAGGAAGAAGATGAGTGTCCAGATTATTATTGTGTAGTAAGTGACTCTCTCCTCCTCCTCTGAAGAGTTGTACAGCCTAATGTTCCTCAGAATCAGATCCGAATATTTATTTTGGGCCAAATGCATTTAAAAAGAAGTGCTACTTGCAATTTGGGAAAAAAGAAAAGAAAAAGAAATGAAAAAATTCCCACAAAAGATAATCAGTGAAATACTGGAGACAAATATGTATGCATACAGTGTCAGTGTAGCTGAATAAGTTATAACCAATATTAGTGGAGCGGCTAAGTGCTCATTTTTGCCAGAATCTTTCAGTTTATGATACAAGCGTGAAAATTGGCATGAACACTCTCCATGGGTCACTTAACAAGAAAATTGTCCGAGACATTTGAAATTTTAAGATGGCGGCCATTTTTCAAGATGGCCGACACCTAAGTGGAGCAGTTAAGTGATATAATGGTTTATTTGGTGATACAAGCATAAAAATTGACATGAGCAGTCTCTGCTGGTCACTTGACAATAACCCACCCACAGTTACTTGAAATTCCAAGATGGCGGCCATTTTCAAGATGGCCGACACCTTAGTGGAGCAATTGAATGATATGATGGTTTATTTGGTGATACAAGCATAAAAATTGGCATGAGCAGTATCTGTAGGTCACTTGACAATAAGCAACGCACAGTTACTTGAAATTCCAAGATAGCGGCCATTTTTCAAGATGGCCGACACCTTAGTGGAGCAGTTAAGTGATACAATGGTTTATTGGGTCATATACGCATAAAAACTGGCATGAGCAGTATCTGTGGGTCACTTGACAATAAGCCAGCCACAGCTACTTGAAATTTCAAGGCGGCAATTTTTTTTTTCAGGATGACTGCCGCCTGCCATGTGGGCCTTTAAATTACAATAGGCCACCCACAGTTACTTGGGTTGACAAAAAAACACTCCCAGCCACTTGAAATTTCTATTTTCAAGATGGCTGCCCCCTGGATCCTCAAAAGATACATTTTCTCAGAGAAATGTATTGGGTTTTAGATTATTCTGGAAAACAAGTTTTAACACATCATAATACAGTTGTTTTGATTTGTTGATCATAGACAGATTAGACAAGGGTGAGTGTCTGCACTACCAGGGCACACTGGTGATATATGACTGCTGTTAAACTCAGAGTGGGGTTCAGTGTCAGCCAATTGTCAGTTAAAGTTAGTCAAAGAAGAGACGACAACTCTGAGTAGTTTTAGTTAACCGGGTGGTGTACAGATCGTACAGGGTAAAAATGGCATTGGATGAACAATTGGACTAAGTGTAGGGTTAAGGCATGAACTTAGTTGTATCCCATACATCAAAGTGCTTATTAAAAGGTGGTAAAAGGCTAAACCCTTGGCCTCTGCCTTTGAATTTGCTGCAGACATTGCAGAAGCAATCATAACAGTTGAGAAAACAAACAGCAGGACACCAAGATCATACTGGTTATGATACCATTGCCACAAATGTTCCATAATTTCATAAAATAAATGCTCTGCCTATCTCACGTAGTCCAACCCGACTAGATGAAGGTGATGGCATAGAAAGCACATTGACAAGAAACAGAGCAAAATATCATTCAAGCTGTAAACTTATGTTCAACAACACACAGCTGGAAAGGGCACAAAAAAAGGCATCTACTGCTGCTAAAGACACTGAAGATACCAAAGATATCCATGTCAAGAGGTCAAGAAGATCCCAGACTTCTTATGAGGCTGGATATGTGTGGGGACAGGCATTGAACAGACACCCACAAATGCCGAGCCCGTCCGACTGGGGATGGGTTAAACAGGACAAGGAGTGGAAAGTCTTCTGGACTCCACTTCCACCTATTGCAGAGAGTTGTTGGGAGTTGACAAAATGTGGGTGTACCAAGGCTTGTACTGGAAAGTGTAAGTGCTACAGATATGGACTCAGTTGCCCCTGCTAGAACTTATTTGCTTGTTTCTTTTGCCAGTGTTATTCCTTGTTGTCCTTTGTGTTTTCAAGTGTAGGCCTATGGCTCGGCTTCCCCTCGCCACATCAGCGCATTATGTTCTATTTTGTCACCAGCCTATTACTGTGACATGTTCAGTTTTTACTTTGTAGCATTGCTTTCACATTTTCAGTTTAGTTCCCTAGTATAGTTTCAGATACTGTTTGTCATGGTTCCGTGTCAGCCAGAGCTGCTGTTGCCTCTGGATCTGTCATTATTGCCATTCAGTATTAACCATTGCTCAATTAAAATTGCTCAAGTTCAGCACCACAACTGTGTTTCCCCACTGCTTAGTATTTATTTGGCATGTTTAATGGCAGTAGTAATGGCAGTAGTAATGGTTAGTTATAAAAAAAGTAATTAAAAAAAGTATTTACAAAGCCCTCATGGTAAGGGAGCATGTGTACTTCGGTGAACCCGGAGCTACGCCGGTGGGAGGGAACTCCTGTCAGGTTTTACCAAACTGGACAGGTCGTGGGCAAGGATTTAGACAAAGCACAGTCAAACAACCTCTCTTGAGGAACCCAATACATTTCTATGAGAAAATTCATAATTTAAAGGCCCACATGGCAGGCGGCAGTCATCCTGAAAAAAAAAATTGCCGCCTTGAAATTTCAAGTAGCTGTGGCTGGCTTATTGTCAAGTGACCCACAGATACTGCTCATGCCAGTTTTTATGCGTATATGACCCAATAAACCATTGTATCACTTAACTGCTCCACTAAGGTGTCGGCCATCTTGAAAAATGGCAGCTATCTTGGAATTTCAAGTAACTGTGCGTTGCTTATTGTCAAGTGACCTACAGATACTGCTCATGCCAATTTTTATGCTCGTATCACCAAATAAACCATTATATCATTCAATTGCTCCACTAAGGTGTCGGCCATCTTGAAAATGGCTGCCATCTTGGAATTTCAAGTAACTGTGGGTGGGTTGTTGTGAAGTGACCCACAGATACTGCTCATGCCAATTTTTATGCTTGTATCACCAAATAAACCATTATATAATTTAATTGCGCCACTAAGGTGTCGGCCATCTTGAAAAATGGCCACCATCTTACACTTTCAAATGTCTCAGACAATTTTCTTGATAAGTGACCCATGGAGACTGCTCAGGCCAATTTTTATGCTTGTATCACCAAATAAACCATTATTCATTCAATTGCTCCACTAAGGTGTCGGCCATCTTGAAAAATGGCCGCCATCTTGGAATTTCAAGTAACTGTGGGTGGGTTATTGTCAAGTGACCAACAGAGACTGCTCATGCCAATTTTTATGCTTGTATCACCAAATAAACCATTATATCACTTAACTGCTCCACTTAGGTGTCGGCCATCTTGAAAAATGGCCGCCATCTTAAAATTTTAAATGTCTCGGACAATTTTCTTGTCAAGTGACCCATGGAGAGTGTTCATGCCAATTTTCACGCTTGTATCATAAACTGAAAGATTATATCACTTAGCCGCTCCACTAAAAGAAAAAAAAGTCTCCAATCAATTATGATCTCATCAAAGGAACTCACTGAAAATGAAAGCTACAATAACTTATTTTCGGCCATTTGTGTGCAAGTAGTAGAAGGACACACAAAGCTAAAAGAGGCTACAAGCCTTTAGAGAGCTATGAAGAGTGTCCCTAAGTTATGACCAGGTTACTCACTGACAGGATGGGGTCATTTAAGGACAGGAGAGGTCAGAGGTCAGAGGTCAGGGGAGGTATGTGGGGGGGAAGCAGAATAAGGAGGAGGACAGGATGTGGAGGCTTCAGCAGGCAACAGACACACACATAAAGTTTGAAAGGTCAGTGAGATGTTAAATCTCAAGATGCTCAGTTAAGGGTGGTAACCATGGCATCCCACTAAGACAAATTGACCAACTACCGTTACCCGGAAACGTCCTTAAAAACTACTTCAACTATCCCAAAGTGGATGTCTTAAAATCTAAATGTTCCCATCCAAAAGCCACATGGAGGACAGAAAAACTGTCTTGAAGGCAGCAGAACACAGTCAGCTGTTTCCTCTGTTGCTATGGAGCCTAAAGAGCCAAAGATGCTGCGACTCTGATGCCACCAGCTGCTGAACGACCAGCCAGCCAGCTCTCCTTCTGCTGATTTCAACACGGATTTGTTATTTGCGATGTCCTTTTATCAGGGGCGTCTGTGGCCTAGAGGTTAGGAATCGGGCCTGTTACTGAGGGGGTCACCGGTTCGAATCCCAGGACTGACGGCTGAAATTTGTGCTGTGACGGTTACGGATATAGGTTACTGTCCAAATGACAAATGTTGGTTCAACTGGTTTGCATAAAATATAAAATAAAAACACTTTGTGGCTGTACCATCAAAACCAGAAATGGACCCACCACATATACCGATTGACAAACAACAACAAAAGATGGAATGGACCAGGTTGAGATGGCTTGTGGACTTGCTGGTGACCGGTATATATATATATATATATATATATATATATATATATATATATATATATATGTCATGGAAAAAATAAGACCACCGTTTTCTTCAATTTCTTGTCCATTTTTAATGCCTGGTACAACTAAAGGTTCATTTGTTTGGACAAATATAATGATAACAACAAAAATAGCTCATAAAAGTTTAATTCAAGAGCTGATATGTATCTATTTTCCATGTTTTTCTTGATAATAACCAAAATCATTATCAAGAAAACCATGGAAAATCTCTTCTTTCTCTACTGCCATCTCTGTGAATTTTCTTCTTTAATTAATCCAAAACTGTATATATTCTCCCTCCTAATGGCATTTCTCTATTTTAAAGCCTAGCACAAATTGTTCTTTCAGTATCTGTAATACACAGAGGCAAATTAATGAATGAACGAATGATTCTCATACCCGCACATACTGAGACCACACAGACATGCAGCCACACACTCCAGGATATAGATAATTCCTTCACTCTACTGCCATCTCTGTGAATTTTCTTTTTTAATTTATCCAAAACTGTCTATATTCTCCCTCCTAATGACATTTCTCTATTTTAAAGCCTAGCACAAATTGTTCTTTCAGTATCTGTAACACACAGAGGCAAATGAATCAATGAATGACTCAATGATTCTCATATCCGCACATACTGAGACCACACAGACATGCAGCCGCACACTCCAGGATATAGATAATTCCTTCACTCATCTCTTCCCCACCTCCTATCTCTGTCTCTAATTCTCTATCCTTCCTCTTTTCTCACTCTCTCAGGATGGCGGCGTCTGCACTGGCTCCTGGCAGCAGATTTGGATTACCGTCCTCTCTCGCTTTTTATTTATTTATTTCTATCCAACCCCATGTCTAGCTCCCTCCACACCCTCCACCCAAAAAAAATCTCTCCTGCCACATGCCATCACACTGTACAATAACAAATAGTCTGGTTCATTACATACCGTCGTTATGCACTTCATGTGTTTTTTATGCACACTGTTCATTGCACCTTATTTGTTTCATAGCACCAACATTTTTATACTGCATATTCATATTTATTCTGCACTGGAATTCTACTCCTTAATACATACTCCTTCTTTAGACACTTTATTTTTACATTACATTTTATTGTATTTTTATATTTTATTGCTTGAATTATGCCTAGGTTGTTCTTTTTATTTAATTGTGTTGTTATTGTCTCTGTGTGTAATGCTGCTGCTACACTGGAATTTCCCAGCTTGGGATAAATAAAGTCTATCTATCTATCTATCTATCTATCCATCTATCCATCTATCCATCCATCCATCCATCTATCTATCTAACCATCTATCTATCTAACCATCATCCATCCATCCATCCATCCATCCATCCATCTATCTATCTATCTATCTATCTATCTATCTATCTATCTATCTATCTATCTATCTATCTATCTATCTATCTATCTATCTATCTATCTATCTATCTATCTATCTACAGTCATGTGAAAAAATTAGGACACCCCATTAAATATTCAGTTCTTTATTAAGAAATGTTCACATACCGATGTCTAATCTTGTTTTTATTTATCTCTGGGAAAGAATGTGATTTAATTGCAGCTAAACAACAAAAAATAACCTTGATTTACTCATTTAACAAAAGATAACAACAAAAATGCATATTTTAACTGAGGAAAAAGTTAGGACACCCTACCCCCTAATAGCTAGTATTACCCCCTTTGGCTGAAATAACTTCAGTGAGACGCTTCTTGTAGCTTCTACCAGTCTCTGACATCGGTCTGAGGAAAGTTTGCCCCACTCTTCAACAAATTCTTTCAGCTCTGAGATGTTTGAGGGGTTTCTTGCATGTACAGCCCGTTTCATGTCACCCCACAGCATCTCAATGGGATTAAGATCTGGGCTTTGGCTCGGCCATTCCAGGACTCTCCATTTCTTTTTTCAGCCAGTCCCTGGTGGATTTACTGGTATGTTTTGGATCATTGTCATGTTGCAGGGTCCAGTTCCTCTTCAGCGTTAATTTTTTTTACAGATGGTCTCACATGTTCCTCAAGCACTCTCTGATACACGGTAGAATTCATGGTGGATTCTATGACGGTGAGCTGGCCAGGTCCTGCTGCAGCAAAGCATCCCTCAACCATGACACTTCCACCTCCATGCTTCACAGTTGGGATGAGGTTCTTTTCCTGGAATGCTGTATTTGGTTTACGCCAAACATGTCCTCTGTTCTGGTGTCCAAATAATTCAATTTTGGACTCATCTGTCCAAAGAATATTATTCCAGAAGTCCTGGTCTTTGTCTATGTTCTCGCTGGCAAACTTTATTCTGGCCTTTATGTTTTTCTTAGAGAGCAATGGTTTCCTCGTTGCACACCTCCGATGAAAGTTAAACTTGTGTAGTCTCTCTCTGATTGTAGAGGCATGCACTTTCACATCAACAGTAGCAAGAGCCTGCTGTAGGTCCCATAATGACATTTTAGGGTCTTTGGTGACTAATTTCAGCATCTTGCGGTCTGCTCTCCGGGTGAACTTGCTTGGACAGCCAGACCTGGGCATGTTGGCAGTTGTTTTGAATGTCCCCCACTTATAGATTATTTTACGGACAGTGGAATGGCTGATGTCAAATTCTTTTGAGATCATTTTAAATCCCTTACCAGACTCACTAGCTGCTACAATCTTCTTTCTGAAGGCCTCAGACAGCTCTTTTGATCTCACCATGGTCTTCACACTCACTTCAACAGTCAGGAGCACACCAAACTAAATATCTGAGGTTTAAATAGGGCAAGCCTCCTTCAAAATGCTGAGTAACGATGTTCTAATCATGTGCACCTAATGTGATACACATGTGTGTGATTTTAGCCATTTTAAGTGGGAATAAATGTGGGGGTGTCCTAATTTATTCCTCACCAGAAATTTCATTTTTTTTAAATTATATTTTACAGAAGGTTTTAAAAAATAATTTATTCAGTTTAAATTGTTTAGTTGTATTACTTGAATCTCTCAGTATTGTTGAAATTGATATTAAATATCCATATGTCCAAATATGTGAAAAAAACCCACTTCTTTCATAGGGTGTCCTAATTTTTTCACATGACTGTATCTATCTATCTATCTATCTATCTATCTATCTATCTATCTATCTATCTATCAATCTATTCCCATATCCATTCTCTCCTCCATAAACTTTCTCTTGGCTAAACCCCATTTCTTACTGTCATCTCCCTCAACTTTTCTTCTCTCCTCCCAGACATTTGTTTTCTCCTCCATCTCCTCTTCCCTCCATCACAAGTATTAGGTAACACCACCATCCTCTCCTCCCTCCCTCCCTCCCTCCCTCTGTTCCTCTCTCTGCTTGTCAAATCCACTTTCCTCTCCCAACCCCCCCCAGCCCACCCAAAAAAAAAAAAATCCTCTGACATCCCTCTCTGTTCTTGCTGCTCTTCACGGTCGGGCAAACTTATTAATTCTATTGCTGTGCACATGGTCAGGCAGTAACATGGTGGGAAACTGTCTAATCTGGTGGCTGATCACTGGGATCTCAGCTTCCGGAACAGAAACGCCATATTGTCATTTCTGTTTCTATTAATTCAATAAACAGAATTTTACGGAGGTTGTGACAGTTTTGACAGTGTTTCCACAGCACGAGGAAGTAATTACGTAAATTTTTTGGACGGTGTTGGACATGTAAACATTGAAGTTCTAGAGTCGATTCATGCAAACATGCCAATTAAAACATTTATTTGACTGTGAGCTATGAGTCAATACAGACATATAAACACTACACTGTAAAAAATGTCTGTAGATTTTACGGTGAAAAACTGCTAAACCATGACAGTAAAAGACTGTAAAATGATAAATGGGTTAATTCAGTTTCAGTAACAATGAAACACCGTAAATATATATATCACCCAAAACTGTATTTTTTTTTTAAAAATACATTACATATTTACAAGCCATCATTTTTGCATTTATATTTTAAAGTACTTTTTCTCACTGTTAAATGTACTAAACACCATATCTCTAACAGAAATATAATGTAATATTTAATGGTAAAATCCTTAATTTATGCATCATTTATAAAGTATTTTCTTATCAATTATATGGCAGAACAGCGTTTCTTTTGATGGAAAAACGTTTTATTTTTTACGGTAGAATATGGAATAAAATGGCAATCTTAAATGGGAAATCAACAGCGCTAATATCATTTTACCGCAATATTACAAAAAGTTGCACCGTATTTATTACGGTAAAGTTCTGGCAACCGCAGCTGCCGTTTTTTTACCGTAAAAACAACATTTTTTTTACAGTGTATAATAATACAATCTACATTGAAAACAAGCAGGCATCTTTAACGGCTGAGAGAAAACAAGCTCTGCTCAATTAAAAACGGCATCAATTCATATTTGGCCACTAGGGGGCAGCAGCTGGAAACACATGTGACATCATCACCTCATAGCGTTCTTTTAGGGGTGTGCATTGGCACTGCCCTCACAATTTGACTCGATTACGATTCACCAGGTAACGATTCGATTCAATTCGATTCTACGATGCATCACGATTCTACTGCACACAACAAGGAACATTTTTCGTCAGTCATGAGGCAATACAAGCAGTCAGATAGGCCTAATAACAACAGATTTCATTGGCTGCTATGTGTGTATCATCACTCTCCTGTATCTTTGACATAAATGTCATTAAATTAAATTAAATTTAAAAAAAAAATGGTACAGGGTATTGGATATGGCATTTTAAAACCTGAAACAAGAAAACATAAATTTTAAACTGGAGTTGTAGTTAAAAACCGTGTTAAACTCCAAACTAGCGACAGAGCAATTGCCCCCACAACTTTCCACTGGAGGCCAGAACATAAACATGATCGATTATGGCACTTTGCCGCATCGATGCTGAATCGTGCACGCCCCGCATTGCGATGCATCGCCGAATCGATTATTGTTGACACCACTACGTTCTATGGCAAACATGTCAGAAGAAAAAGAAACATTGTCCTCGTTTATGTCCACTACACATATTTAAACCTTGTATTCTCTCCCCTTTTCCAACAACTGCTCAAGGAAATATCTGACTTTAGCCACTAAATGTTCCACTATGTTTAACAGCTGGCTGCTTATGTTGTCTTCCTGCTGTCTTGTTGTGGGCAGCTAGCGTACAAGCAGTCCTCTCATTTCTAGCCAGCAACTGTTGGAAATGACTGGAGCAAGGAGAGTCTATCAGCTAGCTAAATAAGCTATCATTAGCTTCACGTGTTCTGGTTGATTTTTTCAATGCTTCCAGTTAGCTAGTGAGCTAGTTAGTTAGCTTACAGTGCTTCTTTTCAATCAGACTGTTGACTGTTAGATCCATTCTGTAAACTATTGTTCTTTGTTCTTTGTTCTTGTATTTTTGTTTTTCATTGAGGGTAAAAAAAAGGACGCCACCATTACCATACAAACCTCACAATATTCATTTTATACAGTCAATTGATCAAATAATAATGCATAAAAATGACTAAGTAGTGCAACTTTTAGGCTAATGTGTATTACCTTTTAGAAATGTCAAAATTGGTTCCCCAGTAATAGTAGTAGTAGTAGTAGTAGTAGTAGTAGTCTGACACATACATAGGCTGACTTTGTATTGGTTTTTGTTTTGATAAAGCGGATTCAGCTCATTTAACTGCAAAGACACAGTCACAGTGTGTCTTAGAGATAACAGAGTTGAGTGCGTATTTATGCACAAGCCACAACAGCAGGTCAACATTTGATTATTTTAATCTCCAGAGTCAGACCAGCCGATCTCATTCAGTCAGTCCGTTTTCACACAGCGATCGTATGTGTGAGCGTCATCTGAGGACACCACGAGAGTCAGACGCAGCCAGATATGCATATACCTTATTAATTTCTCATGCATTTCCAAAAAAGACTCATAGGGAAGCTGAGAGGAGCGTCCTGTCATTGAATCCCAAAATAAAGATGTGCATATAGCCTTATTAAATATGTGCAAAAAGAACCGGAGCACCAAGATGCAATTTGCTTGGCAGTGCAGTTAACGGTGCAAGTCACCCTTTGTGGGTGTTTTGAGAATTACAGAATTTGTTTTTTTTTTTACCTTATTTGCAGGTTCAATGGCCACAAAAGCCTCTGAGTGTATTCCTTCAGTGCCTCATCCTCTATTTATTGATTTGCAGACAATGACATTTAACATACTGTCAAATTATATTTACGTTTTCTCAGCCGTATGCAGTGTTATTGACTCCAGGAATTATACAAAAACTCAGGTTTTTTTGTTACCAGAGTTGTGGCTTGTAAAATACTTTAGACTTTTATTGCTTTAGACTCATTAATATATAAATGAATATAAATAAACAGTCTTGTTTGTCTCCCTTTGGCTAGTGACCGTGGTATAAGCGGGTTAATAACCTGCGTCGAGCACCTTTAACCCTTAAATATCACTTTCACAAGCAAATGAAATAAGGAATAAAATAATAAAAATGAAACAGGCACATTTACAAATCACCATGTTGGTTTTATCAGAAATCTTACTAAATGATCATAATGCATTTTCTGTACTTCATATTATATTTGAGCATTCTAGACAGATTATTTGAGGTCAACTGTTGCAAGAACAACAATATAAACCAACAGAGAGGCGAGCATTTCTTAACTGAACACAAAAACGTTTCTGACTTTATCTGTTGTCAACATGCAGTAGAGGATCACACCCCCTTCCACACAAACACAGAAATACTGTATATTCACTCCAACACACCAACCTGTTGATGCAGTATGGCTGTAAGATATGCATGCTGCTCAATCTGCAGGAATACTGGAAGGAGAGAATGTAACCCAGCAACTATTTCCTGCTGTTCCAGCGTCCCAGCAGCCTCCCTGCAGCAGGACACGTGTCTCGGTGGAAAACAAACTGTTGTCGCTCCGTTTGGCTGCGATACTTCCACTTCTTCAAAAGCAGAAGTGTGAGTCTGAGTGGCTAGCGGCAGCTTGTGTTGATCTGTAAACCTCTAGGAGGAGGTCCTTAAATCCCGGCTAGCGCCACGCTGAACCAGCCTCCCAGTGACCCGAGAGCTCAGTCCATCCAGAGGAGCTCCAGGAGCTGCTGCTGTCAGCTGATCTCTGAGGCTGGAGCAGCAAACTGCTCACGCTGTTTATTACCCTCCCCCGCTCTTCCTTTATACCCCTCCCTCCCCTCTATAGCTCTGGTCCAGCCTCCAACCCGTCTCACTCTCTCTCTGTCTGTCTGTCTGTCTGTCTGTCTGTCTGTCTGTCTGTCTGTCTGTCTGTCTGTCTCTCTCTCTGTCTGTCTGTCTGTCTGTCTGTCTGTCTGTCTGTCTCACTCTCTGTCTGTCTGTCTGTCTTACTCTCTGTCTGTCTGTCTGTCTGTCTCTCTGTCTCACTCTCTGTCTGTCTGTCTGTCTCTCTGTCTCACTCTCTGTCTGTCTGTCTGTCTTACTCTCTGTCTGTCTGTCTGTCTGTCTCTCTGTCTCACTCTCTGTCTGTCTGTCTGTCTCTCTGTCTCACTCTCTGTCTGTCTGTCTGTCTTACTCTCTGTCTGTCTGTCTGTCTGTCTCTCTCTCTGTCTGTCTGTCTGTCTGTCTCTCTGTCTCACTCTCTGTCTGTCTGTCTGTCTGTCTGTCTGTCTGTCTCTCTCTCTCTGTCTGTCTGTCTGTCTGTCTGTCTGTCTGTCTGTCTGTCTGTCTGTCTGTCAATTCAATTTAACTAGCTTTATTGTCATGACGTAACAATGTATATATTGCCAAAGCAAGCGTCAGAAAAAAAGATAACAAGATAAGGAAAGCAATATTTACAATACATTTTTATAATTCTATTATTCATTTTAAAAGAAAAGAAAAACTAATAACAATAAATGAAAGCAATATATACAATCAATATATAATTTATACAAACTAACTGTCCCAGCAAAAAAAGAAGAAAAGTCTGTCTGTCTGTCTGTCTGTCTGTCTGTCTGTCTGTCTCCCCTGGTGACACAGTAGCTGTCATCATAATACACCTTGTACACTCTCTATCACTTCATGTTGCAGCTTTTCTCCATTTATTTTGTTCTCTCCTCTTCTATCTCTGTCTCAGTCACCTGGCATACTATTTTTTTTTTTACAATCTTTCTCCTGTCACTTTCTCACTTTAATTCTATTCTCTCTACTTTGCCCTTTTCATTTTATCCCCAGGAGAAAACAAAGCAAAAAAAAAATTGCCTCTCTACTTCCAAACTCACTTAAGCTTTAATGCTAACTTGATTACATAACAGCGGCTGATGCTGTTTCCCCAGTACAGCTGAGTGAAGTCTTATGAGGACAAAGAGATGCTTGATATGTCATCAATTGAATTAGAAAGTACAATGATCTCTCTTTTCTCCACGTAAAATCATAATCCATTTTAGTGAAGGCAACAGATTATAAACTAGCACGGACAGTGTTTTTTTTTAAATAAACACTAGCAGGGTTCAGTTCAGGCATGTGAGCTGAACAGCATGCTAAACACCCTCAAATTCTGTAAATTCTCAGATAAAAGTATAGCAATAATAGCTGGGGGCGTGGCTGGCCATCAGGAGGCTGTTTGGTTGAAAGGCTGAGACTCTCTGAATACTGAAGGGACTTTAAATTACCTGTACTTTAATGGCTCACAGGGATCGGCAGCAACAGTTGCCAGGTTGCCTTTGACAACCATTTGTTGGCCTTTGGTTGCCGTCGGTGGCAACAACTATCTAACACATAAAGATAGAAACAGCACACAGCAAGTTGGGCCCCCAAAATAGAGAGAGTTTGAATATTTGCTGCATTAGTGATATTTATGTTTGACTCTAACAGTCTGAACTGCACGTATCAATTCATGAATTTCACGAGTTAATTCAAAGGACAAAGAACGAGTTAAACCCAAACCAAGAAAAAAAGGAAATTTATGGACCTGGACCTGCACTTATATAGAGCTTTTCGACCACTCAAAGCTCTTTACACTACAGACTGCGCTCATTCACGCTTTCACACACACTTCATTCATTCTGGTGGCAGAGGCTGCCCTAAACGGTGCCACCTGCCACCATTGGGAATTCATTCACACACCGATGAAACGCAGCATCAGGAGCAATTTGGGGTTGCTCAAGGATACTTGGACATGTAGGCTGCGATGGTCAGGGATCGAACCACCAACCCTCAGGGTTGTTGCACCAGTTGTGTAGTCATCAGCAACATTAGTAGAGAGATGATGTCGTCGCCATTGTTGTTATTGTGCTTGAAATTGGCGCTAGAGTTTCTGGGAAAGCCAGAAACGCATCAACCCTCGTCTAACTGCACAGTATCTTAAATGCTCAAAATATAAGGTGACTAAACATGCCAGTTTCAGGTTTTAGGCTTTGGCCCGAAACCACAAATGTGAGCTTTATGTTGGCATTACAGGAAAAGTTAAGGAATCAGCGGTCAGTAGACTTCATCTTATCATGAATATCTGGTTCATGTTAAAAATATCTCAAAACTCTGAAAAGATTCTTGTGAATCTCTGCACAAAGCAGTGGACGGACCAACTGTCCAATATGAGCATATGAAGGCCCATGCCTCATGAAAATAATAATAATATACAGTATATTTTAAGATGAAAGCCCATCTGTTGCATGAGCTTGTTTTAAATTAAGACCTGGTTTCTCTGCATTTGAGATGAATAGTTTTTCTGAATGCATTTGCTATCGTCAATGTTACTAAGATAACCTGACTAAAGAAAGACGCCAATAAAACTGTAATAAACGAAACATCTCATCGAAAAAGATTTCCTTGAATCATCAAGGACAATACTTGTCTTTGAAATATTTATGAAGACAAGAGGGAAGAGGGATAGAAACACAGACAGGAGGGTTTATGTAGAGCTTGTGGGTTCTAGTGGTCAATACTTACAGAACACAAAATCAAAATAAAAAGTACACAAAGCCAAAAATCAACTTCTGTCATTCGTAATTCTTGACACTCAGTGCACTTATTTAAAACAACAACAAATTATGTAAATGGTGAATATTCAATTTTGGATTCATGTTCTCTCCCTTCCTTGTCTCCTTTCTTGCCTCCTTTATTTCTGTTTGACAATGTCACTCTTATGTCAGGCCTCAACAAAGGACTAACAGTTTTAGTAACACCTCAGGGTAAATTCCCCAGCGTCAGCTGTCAGAAGCCTTGCTGACTGAAGAGGAGGAAACAGCATTAATAATGTTGTTGTTGGTTGTTGTTGTTTGAAAGAAAGCTGCTGCTTTTACATTTAGAAAGGAAGCTCTTATTGAGACTGATGGAGCAGTGGTTTAGTGTCCTGCCAAAAAGTCTCAGGTTGTGATGTCATGCAGTCATCCAACCTTTCATGTGGTTATGAGTAAACGTTTGATAGCCTCTGTGGCTGTAAACAGTCATTGTTGTCGGAATCACCTCTGGACATTTCACTAACTCATACACACACGTAAACACGTAAACAGATGGTGTTATGTCACTATCAGAAGCCTTATTTAGAGCCGCTTCACGATGTGACATTAACGCCTATGTAACGCCTCGTCTGCACTATGAGAAGGGCCGAAGCCAGGTGATGATGATGATGATGATGATGATGCCAGGATCAAGTGATCCCACTAGTTTTACGTCTTTAGAGCCGGACACAGAAGCATAAAATCAGTGTGACTGTTGGAAGAATGATGAATCGGCCATTCCTGCAAGGTGGAATATTTGATGTTGCGAGTGATGTCTAACACACACACACACACACACACACACACCTCCCACTTGGTCCGACAGCTGCACAACAATGGCGGCGTCCGCCGCTTATTGTAAACAAACTGGAATCACTAACTGTGCACAGCGTCCGCCGCTTATTGTAAACAAACCGGAATCACTAACTGTGGACTGCGTCCGCCGCTTATTGTAAACAAACTGGAATCACTAACTGTGCACAGCGTCCGCCGCTTATTGTAAACAAACTGGAATGACTAACTGTGCACAGCGTCCGCCGCTTATTGTAAACAAACCGGAATCACTAACTGTGCACAGCGTCCGCCGCTTATTGTAAACAAACCGGAATCACTAACTGTGCACAGCGTCCGCCGCTTATTGTAAACAAACCGGAATCACTAACTGTGCACAGTGTCCGCCGCTTATTGTAAACAAACTGGAATCACTAACTGTGCACAGCGTCCGCCGCTTATTGTAAACAAACAGGAATCACTAACTGTGCACAGCGTCCGCCGCTTATTGTAAACAAACCGGAATCACTAACTGTGCACAGCGTCCGCCGCTTATTGTAAACAAACCGGAATCACTAACTGTGCACAGCGTCCGCCGCTTATTGTAAACAAACCGGAATCACTAACTGTGCACAGCGTCCGCCGCTTATTGTAAACAAACCGGAATCACTAACTGTGCACAGCGTCCGCCGCTTATTGTAAACAAACCGGAATCACTAACTGTGCACAGCGTCCGCCGCTTATTGTAAACAAACCGGAATCACTAACTGTGCACAGCGTCCGCTGCTTATTGTAAACAAACAGGAATCACTAACTGTGCACAGCGTCCGCCGCTTATTGTAAACAAACCGGAATCACTAACTGTGCACAGCGTCCGGCCGCTTATTGTAAACAAACCGGAATCACTAACTGTGCACAGCGTCCACCACTTATTGTAAACAAACCGGAATCAGGAGGTTGCTAACTGAACACATCCTGCTGCAGCACATACATGCTGCAGTGCTACGGTGCTAACTGTTAGCCTATTAGCACTGTGCTACTGCGCAGCACTGCTGCAGTCACTATTGTCTCCTACCACTCTTGTTTCACAACGCCGGACTGCTCTATAAATGAATATCACACCTTCGCTGGATCACTATGAACGCCCTAAGGCGAAAAGAGGGCAAAGATCTTCCCGGCAATATAGCCGGACATTTGCGGGAACGCACTATGAAAGGGCCTAGTGCTGGCAGACGGAATGGACGACAACTGTATCCTACAACAAGTATCTTTATTTTATCTGCCAGCACAACAAAGACATGTGACAAGTGAACATGAGCACAGTTTATGACCAATTCAGAGTCACCAAAGTAAACATTGGACTCATTTTCACAAGCCACATGTCTTCTGAACATTCTGACACTGAAATGACACAGAGAAAATCTACTTTGTTTGAGAACTTTCTCCATGTCAAACACACTCTCACAAAGCTCTGCTAACATAGACATTACAGAGCTGGATCACATGATCCCCATCACGCCTCTGCAGGCGAAACATTACTGAGGCGTAAATATCACAGCTTGAAACGGCAGTGTGAAAGGGGCTATAGATAGTGATTAGCGTTTAAAGTCTAATGTTAGCATAGAAAATATAAACTCATCTGCACTAGTTCCAGGAGAAATGAAGTGTGTACCATTTCTCACCACTGGGGCAGCTTCTAATGCATAATCTGCTGATAATCTTTGCTTCAGGTCAGGATATCCCAACCTCTGCAGCTTCAGTTTTGAGTGACCACCACACAGTAGTCCACTACTGAACTGTTGGAGTGCCCCTTGAGTAACTGTTACATGTTTTAATTTGTTTTTATAATGCCCCAGATTCATGGAGGGATCATTGCTCTGCAGATAGAGCACAGCGTTAGCAGGGAGATCAGTGAAGCCACTTTGATGACTCAGATTTGTTATGTCCCTGTCTCTGTTGTCAACAGCCAGAAAAAAATGTTGGTATTTTATTTGTGTCTCTGCAAACCAAAGATATGTTTATCTGTTATGTTGAAGTGATGTGATGTTAAAAGCCACATAGATCCACTGTGGGGTGGCTGGAAGGTAAGTGGAACAGTTAGACCAGTGTTTGCATCCTGTTGGAGGACATTAAAACAGTGATTGTTGTGTGTTTATAACAGCCATCAACATGTTCAGCGTGTTGCTGTCATCACATGTTTATTCAGCATGTTAAGCTCTTGTGGGGCTGCAGCCGATTGGAAACATTCAACATATTTGTAGTTCAGAAATGTAGAGATTCAGCACATCTGTGGTTTGCAGAAACGAAAAAATAGCCACATTTATTCTGCCCTACAAAGCAAAAAGGCAGTAACTGCATTCATGACTTTCAAGGCATCCTTTGGTATGTGACAAAACATCTTATCTCAAATGTGTGTCGTTTTGGTAAAAATGGTAGTTGTTTGTACAGTAACTAAACGGCTGGATGACAGGATAACTTTAAAGTCATTTTTATCAGTTCTGCACTCTGCGTAGTAACTGCCTTTTTGCTTTGTATATATATTGTGTTCTGCCAACTGGGTTGATGTAAAATAGTGGTAAAGACCTGGAGCCTCATGTATCAAAGAGTGTGTAGCTTTCATACTGAAAGATGGCGTCCTCCCAAAACTGAAAAAAGTACCGACGTTAGTTTACCTCCACATGTATCAAACTGTGCTCACGCCAGGTTCTGTGCACCTTTCTTTTTTTTCAAAAGATATTTTTTGGGCCATTTTTGGGCTTAATTTATAGCACAGAGTGAAGGGGAAGACATGCGGGAAAGGGCTCTGAGTCGGAATCGAACCCGGGCCGTCCACTAATAATAATACAAATACAGCCATACACTGACTGAGCATCAGTAGCTATCTTATATGTAGCAGTCACACTGACCAAGGAAAGAGATTACTTTGTCCTTTAAAATCTATTTCAATCCCCAATTGTGATCATCTCAGACAGTATTGTAGTAATGTTGGTAGGCAAGGTAATTTAAATTTCAATTAAGGCCGTTTCATCTTCATTGTAAGGCTAAAAAAACAACAACAACTGTGGCTCTATTCTGAGATTTTTTCTCTTTTTTTTTTCCAACAATGGCTGTTTTGTTCGTAAAGGTGGCTGACCCCTGCCCTCGTCAATGAACAGGGTCAGAAAAAGAAAAGGCATGTTTTCTGTGATTATTTTCAGGCTGCTCTGCATGCTGGGAGATGAATGACTGGGCTTACATGATGCTGTCACATGTCTACAGTGGATGTCTTGGACAGATGATGGTTTTGGGCTGTGGTGCTGTCCTAGAAAGTGGCGTGCGGCCGGGATGTTCTCCACGGTGTAGAACATCCTCAGACTTAGTTGTTCTGAGCGCTGATTGATGATAAACTCACAGCTGTGTCATCTTAACCACAGTTCCTGGGAGTAGATCCCATGACAGGTTCTCTGTTGTTGACACACTGAGGAAGAGAAAAGCACTAACTTTCTCTTTCTGCCTCCGTTAATGGAGGAATGCCCGCCTGTAATCCTCCACCACCTGCTTGGTCTTACTGATGTTCAGGGAGAGGTTATGAGGCTGGCAGCGCCGCCACGGATCTCTTTCCGTCTGCCGCTGGAGATCAAGACAACAACTGTTGCTGTGATGGCGAGCTTTGGGGACGCACTTTGTGTTCTTGCTCATAAATACACTGCAAAAAAGCCGACTTGTATTTTTTGGCCTAAAACAGTGATTTAAGTTGGTAAAACTTGGAAATATAAATTATTGACATTTATAATGTAAGTTAGCACAACAAAGGAAGCCAGTTGTCTGCTCAAAAACAAGTTGGTGAGTTGTTGTTACTTATATCTTTAAGTTGGGGTTCACAACAAGGGACAATAGTTCTGATAACTCTTATTTCTTTGTTGGGAAATGCAGGAAAGCGGTGGAATTCGGTCATTAGCGAAAGCTAGCGGCTAACTGATGCTAGCGGCTAACTGACGCAAGCGGCTAACTGACGCTAGCGGCTAACTGACGCTAGCGGCTAACTGATGCTAGCGGCTAACTGATGCTAGCGGCGCTGCTTGTTACAGCTACAAGAGTAGCCATTAGTGTATCAATGCTAACTCAACATTGTGGTGGCAACATTAGCTGACATTTCATAGCGGCGTAACAATCGTGCCAATTCAGCACATTGCAGAAGTTAGCAGAAGTAAGGATTAAAAGTTATTACAATGTTAAATTGTAAGTTAGTACAACTTACAGTTGAGTTGACAAAAAAACTTAAAATATTTAGTTTAATTGTCCAACTTAAAGTTTTATCGAAGTTTGTTGCCTTGAAATTTTGAGTTCACCCAACTTTTCTTTTTTTGCAGTGTATGGTTTCAAACGGAGGATAAAGAGTACAAGGGGAGACAAGTAAACAAGTAAACTGATGATAATTGCTCTTTTTAAGTTGATTTGGTTTAAAGAGTACACAAGCTCTTATGTGATGAATGTTTTTCTGAAATGAAAAGACCTCCTGACATTAAATTTAATTGAGGAGAACTGTTGCCTGCAACCGTGACAATGCTTCTCCATACTGCTGTCACATGATTCCAGGGGTTAAACTGGATGAAGTGTGTTATTGTGTGTCTGTAGGGGCATACATGATCAGCTGCGCAAAATCTAATAATTTCTCATGTGACTTGAGTCAGTGCTGGTTGAGACTAAAGTTTAAAAAATGAGAAAAGAAACTGGAGTGTGGAGCTGAACAGAGAATTGAGCTTATTGGACCTGCATCATCGCTGCTTAACCCTTTATCAGGCCAAGAACTATATTTGGTAACTTCAGGTAATATATTTCGAGAAAAAAGTTGCAAATTTACTAGATTAAAGTGGCAAATCTACAAGAAAAAAAGTTGCAGATTTGAGAGATTTAAAGTGGCAAATCTACGAGAAAAATGTGCAGATTTATGAGATTTAAAGTGGTGAATCTGGGAGAAAAAAGTTGCTTTCTTCCCACTTTTTTCTCTTAAATCTGCGACTTTTTTCTCCCAGATTCACCACTTTAAATCTCTTAAATCTGCACATTTTTTCTCGTAGATTTGCCACTTTAAATCTCTTAAACTTTTATCTCTAAATATCAACCCCCTCCCCCGGTCCGTATGTTTTTTTGTTTGTTTTTTGTTTTTCTCCAGTCTCTCTATTAATAAAAGCTAGAAAATGCCCAAAAAAGATCTGTTAACCCTTTATCAGGCAAAGAACTATATGTGGTAGTTAGAGTCATGTAATATTTAGAGAAAGAAGTTGCAAATTTGCTAGATTAAAGTGGCAAATCTACAAGAAAAAAACTTGCAGATTTAAGAGATTTAAAGTGGCAAATCTGTGCGAAAAAAGTTGCAGATTTACGAGGAAAAAGTGGGGAAAAAACAACTTTTTTCTCCCAGATTCACAACTTTAAATCTCATAAATCTACACATTTTTTCTCATAGATTTGCCGCTTTAATCTCGTAAACTTTTATCTCTAAATATCACCCCCCTCCCCCGGTCCGTATGTTGTTTTTTTTTACACATTCTGGCAGTTTGTAATAATATAATATTCTCTAGGGTTGAAATTTAGAATTTGCAAGTATTTCAATGAGTGTCCTATTAAGGGTTAAAGCTACATTATTAAGAATCACATAATTAATAAATGTTATTATAGATAATTATAGACTTTGTTTGTAAGGGCATATACATTTACCATATAGTGGTTTCTCTTTAAAGTGCTACAGCACATTAAGGCAGACACATTTTAAATAGCTTACTGAATTAAAATAAATACTTGAGGATTTCTAAAGCTGTTACCAATTTCCAAAACAAATCTGCTTTGAAAATGAGTTAACACAAACAGATTTTGTGTTGTATAATGCTGAGGTAAACATCAGGAAACACATAACATAAATGTATTCACGCCTTGGTATCACAATCCCTCACTGCTCCATTATTAGCCCGTCTTACAGGTCAAACGGCCAAGAGGCTTGTGAATTTACAGCTTGTGTCTGCTTTTGCTGCTCGAGCTCATAAACTCAATGTACAACTACAGCAGGTTACCTGGGGACAAGAGAAGAATGGCCCTTTGAGAGGGAAGGAGGATTTAACCTACAGAGCCATGAGTTTCCTGGTATCGTCCTGACTTCAGAAGAAAACATACATACAGATATTTATCAGTGGTAGAAACACACTGCAAAAAAGCCAAGTTGTATTTTTTTGCCTAAAACAGTGATTTAAGTTGGTAAAACTTGGAAATATAAATGATTGACATTTAGGGCAATAATGTAAGTTAGCACAACAAAGGAAGCCAGTTGTCTGCTCAAAAACAAGTTGGTGAGTTGTTGTTACTTATATCTTTAAGTTGGGGTTCACAACAAGGGACAATAGTTCTGATAACTCTCATTTCTTTGTTGGGAAATTAGTCATTAGCGAAAGCTAGCGGCTAACTGATGCTAGCGGCTAACCGATGCTAGCGGCTAACCGATGCTAGCGGCTAACCGATGCTAGCGGCTAACTGACGCTAGCGGCTAAAGCACTTTGAGTTGCATTTATACGTATGAAAAGCGCTATATAAATAAAGTTTGATTGATTGATTGATTGATTGATGCTAGCGGTTAACTGATGCTAGCGGCTAACTGATGCTAGCGGCTAAAGCACTTTGAGTTGCATTTATATGTATGAAAAGCGCTATATAAATAAAGTTTGATTGATTGATGCTAGCGGCTAACTGACGGTTACAATCGTGCAAATTCAGCACATTGCAGAAGTTAGCAGAAGTAAGGATTAAAAGTTATTACAATGTAAAATTATAAATTCAAAAATCTGAATTCAGAGTTGAGCAAACTCAAAAACAAAACTTAAAATATTTAGTTTAATTGTCCAACTTAAAATTTTATCGAAGTTTGTTGCCTTGAAATTTTGAGTTCGCCCAACTTTTCTTTTTTTGCAGTGTGCACTATAGATGTTTTAAATAGCGCCCAATGTGACTTTTATTTTTAAGTTCTATGTATAAAAAAAGAAGAATTAAATGCAAAGTTTCCATGGCTATAATAATAATAACCCCCAGTGGACCCTTATTATGAGTCTGACTGCCTTTAGCAGTTTGTTAGCACTAGAGAACAGAACAATAGCCGCCATCGATGCTCATTTCCAGCAAAAGCGCCCCGGAGAATAACTGTTTGGCAGAGATGAAATCAGCTCTTTGTGGTCTGTAGGACGTTTCTTATTGCATGAGAAACGCTTAAAACAACAAGCTGCATGCTGCATTCAAAGCAATTTCTTGTTTTTTCCCCCATTGTTTTATTGTTCTAAACTTCCTGTTTAATATTCCAGTCACTATTTGCATACATTAACGGATATCAAACCCTATAGAAGCTTTGATCACAATCTTGTTGTTCAGAATAAGATCCATACATACATGCATATAAGCTTTGGAAGTGCTCCAACTATAAATCCCCTGAAAATAACAGCTTGGGACTTGAAACTTGGGACTTGGGTCTTTGGTGAAATGATCTCCATGTAGCTGATCATGTCACTAGTCAGAATCTCCAAAATAAACTTTAATTGGTATCATATCAATGGTTTAAACTTACCAACTTGACAGTTTTACATTGGGATTTGCACTTGTGTGGAAAAGAAAGAAGGCTTTAGAAGAAGGCTTTCTTTTTTACAGTGTGGGTTTTAAGTTATCAGAGTAAGAAGATGAATAAACTCAGCTCAGCCTGAGACACTTTCACCATATTTTTATTGTAAAACTGCTTTATTGTTTCTGTTTTTACAGTTTTTTAATGACCTGGTCCATTTGAGGAGATCATTCAGATGTAGATAAAGTCCTCCTGAAGTTTTTAAAGAACAACTTGAGCAAAAGTTAGCAGCAGCTCAGCTAGCAGCTCAGCTAGCAGCCTTTCTACTGATCAGAAAAACTGCTGTATTCAGTTTCTTTATCAGTTTTAACCAGCGCGTCACAATTCTTTGGAGAGGAGGCCAACTCTATTCAGCTCCTGGTAAAAACCTCCTGGACAGTGAATAAATCCTAACGGGGAGAAACTAACTGCAGTGAAGGCATCGCCCCGTCTTTTGTTACTGTTTTGATTGAGAAACCAGCAGAAAACTGAATAACACACTTTGGTAACTGTTGAAAACCAACTGAAGTGGACTCCATCCTGACAAAAATAATACATTTCTTCAGATGAATGAAATAAATGTGTTATTTTGATGCCCCCAAAACTGAAGGCTGATATAAATAAAGCACCTAAAAGCCCTTCAACAGTCAAATACACCCACACACTGTCCTGCTAGATGATAATTGAATTGTAATGGTGAAAGCCAACTGTCTCCTGAAATAATCACACACACACACACACACACACATGCATGCACCAAATTCTATTTTAGCATCCCTACTCCAGGCTATGTGAAGTTTTGCAACATCGCTGTGTGAATGTGTGTGTGTGTGTGTGTGTGTGTGTGTGTGTGTGTGTATCCAGAATGCACCGTGACTCAGAAATCAGTGAGGGGAGGGGTCAGGGCATGAGGCAGTGCTCACAAGAACACGTGTATGCTCAATGACACTGTGAGAAACACACACACACACACACACACACACACACGCACACACACACACACACACACACACATGCGTACAAAAACAAAGCGACAATCCCCTGTTGATGTCACATATTGAGGCGTCCTGAGCTGTCCTCTGCTTTCTGTGGCTCCATCTGCCCTCACTGCTCCTAATCCAGCTCTCTCCACTCCCCTAATCCACACACACACACACACACACACACCCCACACACACACACACACACACACACACACACACACACACAGTACAGACACACACAAACGTGACATGATGATGCACACATATGCAGAAGGCCTCTCTGCAGAAACCTTATTAGCTCCTGATGTAGATGCTACTTTTACACTGTGTACACTTCCAGGGTGGTAACCATGGTAACGGCTGTACCAAAAGGTCGTAGGGTCACCAAAATCAATACCTCCTCTCCTTATGCCAAAAGCATGAATGCTCATGCAGCATGTTCCCGTATGAATAAGGAGTCAGGATAATAAGCCAGGAGAAGGCTCATGACATGAAAATTCAACACCAAACTCAATGTGAGGATTTTAAGGTGTGCACAACAACTAAACCTCTGTTGTCTTGCACAGTAGTTCTCAACCTTTTTGAGTCGCGACCCCCAATTTAACATGCATGTTGTCCGCGACCCCCGCTCACTGAACACAATCTCACACACACAGTTCAGATCACCCAAAAAAGAAACAAAATGACCAAAAAAGACACAAAATGACCAAAAAAGACACAAAATTACCAAAAAAAACCCAAAATTACCAAAAAAAGACACAAAATGACTAAAAAAAGACACAAAGTGGTCAAAAAAAGACACAAAATGGCCCAAAAAAGGAAAAAAAAATCCAAAAAAAGACACAAATTGACCACAAAATGATTAAAAAAAGACACAAAATGACCAAAAAAAGACACAAAATGACCAAAAAAGACACAAAATGACAAAAAAAAGACACAAAATTACCCAAAAAAGGAAACAAAATTCCAAAAAAAACAACACAAAATGACCAAAAAAGACACAAAATGACCAAAAAGACTAAACCACATGAACACTTTAACACAGTGGAGACAGAGCTGACTTCCAAAATGATTTGGCGACCCCCAGAAATCATCTCACGACCCCAATTGGGGTCCCGACCCCAAGGTTGAGAATAGCTGGTATTGCAGAATTGAGCAGGAAAAGACACTCAGAGCAACATTTGTCACTCTCCATGACATGCTTTCACACCATCTTCAGCACAGAGAACATTTAGGGATGCATGAGTAAGCACAAACAAATTCTCAGCTGATAATGGAAATTTATATTATTATGAAATATTCAGTTAATTAAATTAGATCGGAGAGGATTGCCCCCTGGTGGCTCCCTGCGGTATATGCCGTAAACTCCGCCCCCTCCATGTTAGCAAATTTCCCACAGACGGTCTGTAGGTTAGGAATGGGCTTGTAACCTGAGGGTTGCTGGTTCGAATCCCAGTACTGAAGTGCCCTTGAGCAAGGCACCTACCCTCCCACTGCTCTCCGGGCACAGAAATGTGCTGCCCACTGCTCCTGTTGTGTGTTCACTGGTGTGTAAAGGATGAGTATTTATAAATGAGGACAAATTCACTGCTTGCTGTTTCAGTGTGTGTGTGCAAAACTGTATGTTAAGCTTAATAAAATGTGCCCTTAGTCAAAACTAACACCATTTCCAATTTGATGTACCTTGGAAAAATCTTACACAGAAAAAGAAAATGACTCATTTGCTGTGCCCTGTCATTCACCTTGGACAAATTATCATGTTAGGGACAATTTTAATTGGATGGTAATGATAACACAACCAAACAAAGATACATTGTCATCATGATAAAACCAACAAATTCTTAGAGAATCTCCAAGATGTCAAAAGTTTTTGATAGCAATCATAGCATGGATTTTTCTGTGGTGTTGCTAAAGGCCTCGGTGCCTTAATGCGTTGTTATTATTAGTATTTTGGAAGGATTGTTGACTATTTGATAGATTCTCGAGTGGTCAAAAATAGTTAAATATAGCAAATAATCTAAATGGGGTGCACTTATATAGCACTTTTATCCAAAGCACTTTACACTACAGACTGACTCATTCACCCGTTCACACACACATTCATTCTGGTGGCAGAGGCTACCCTAAACGGTGCCACCTGCCACCAGTGGGAATTCATTCACACACCGATGAACGGGATGAACAGGATACTTGGACATGTAGCTGCCATGGTCGGGGATCGAACCACCAACCTTCCGGTTACTGGATGAACGCTCTAATAGTATAAACCCAAAGATTGCTACAACAAGACATAATGAGCATTGACATGTCCATCACATACTCCTGTCATAATAGTCTAAGACCTTATAAACTGTATAAAAACAACAAATTTGAAAAGCACCTAACCAAAACACAATATTTATTAAAAAAATCACAACTTGGCATCTACTGTTGCCCTTCTATCTCCCCCTAAATATCTCCTTTCCCCCTTAAAGAAGACATAAGTGGCTCTCTTTTGGGTTAAAACATTGTCACTTATTATATATTATGATAATGTTGATAATGTTGTGTTTTTGTTTTAAGTATTTTTCTATATTGATATTTTGTACTGTGCAACTGGAGGAGGACTGCTCCAAACAAAATTTTGTTGCCTTGTACAATGACAATAAAGTTCTATTCTATTCTATTCTATTCTATTCTATTCTATTCTATTCTATCTAATTAAAGAGTTCTGTGCTCTGTAACATCAGGGCTGGGTGAGGTGGGATTTAACTTGCTGAGTGTTTTTTGCTCACTTCGTCATCTGCTCCGAACTGCAGAACAAGTCTCTGTGAATTTATTTAATGAAGCATCCAGGGCAGCGTGTGTGTGTGTGTGTGTGTGTGTGTGTGTGTGTGTGTGTGTGTGTGTGTGTGTGTGTTATCTGCACGTGCCGGAGAACGAAGCGAGCCCAGATGGCAGCGTGAGTGTTCAGTCTTCCTCTTTTACCTCTCAAAAAAATACACTAAACACACTGTTACCCCTCCCCCGTCTTTATCTATTTATACACAACCATTCATCTGTTATTAATCATTTATTTTGTGTTTTTTTTAACAGAAATGCATCACTACCTCGGCCCAAACTTGTACATAATTCACCCGCTCTGTATGCAGCTGTGTGATGTGAACTAGTGTTGATGAAGCTCGTCCGCCTGCAGCTATTCTTTCATCCGTCACTTCTGTCAAATCCAACGTTAATCTCTGCTTTCCTTTCATGTTTACATCAAAGATCGACACAAACACACACACACACACACACACACATGCACGATCCATCACGTTTTGGTGAACACACACACACACACACTCTCTGTCTGTCTCACCCTTTCTCGTCTCCTTCTGATGAGTTGCTATCCTGCTTGTAGGACATTGGCTCCATGTGGCCTCGGTCCCGTCCAGCAGCCAATCACAGGACAAAGAGGCGGACCTCGACCTCGCCAGCCTGCTCAGCATTCGCCGGCGGCCCCTTCAAGAGACAGCCATCTGAGGATCTGGGCAGCGATTGGCTGGGAGGAGCACGGGGGGCGGGACATCAGTGGAAGCATAGGAACGCTGGAGAGAAACAGACACACAGGGATATTAATATTTATTTTTCATTTGTTTTTATTTGTATTCGTGCATATTTTATTTTGTGCGGGCAGTACATTTTTTTTTTTTATAATTCAACGTTTTTATTATCTTTTCATTTTTACAACATACAAACGAACATCAAACAAACCAGACATGATGGAGGTCATAAAAAAAACAAAAAAACCCAACAAAAAAACAATAATAATAGTAAATAAATAAAATACAAAATCTGAAAATAAATTAACAAAATCAACAAATCTGCCTACCAAAACTATCCCATTTTTCTTTTATCATATCATTTTGGCAGTACATTTTACATTTTATTTTACTTATTTTTCATTTGTTTTTATTGTATTCGTGCATATTTTATTTTGTGCGGGCAGTACATTTTTTTTTTTATAATTCAAAGTTTTTATTATCTTTTCATTTTTACAACATACAAACGAACATCAAACAAACCAGACATGATGGAGGTCATAAAAAAAACAAAAAAGCAAAAAAAAAATAATAATAGTAAATAAATAAAATACAAAATCTGAAAATAAATTAACTAAAAACAAGGCAGGCAAGTGAGCAGGCAAATCAACAAATCTGCCTAGCAAAACTATCCCATTTTTCTTTTATCATATCATTTTGGCAGTACATTTTACATTTTATTTTATTTATTTTTATCCCATTTTTAATTTATTTTATCTTATTGCATCTTACTGATCTATTGTTTACTTCATCTCTTTGTATTGTGTTATGTATTTATTGTTTGTGCAGCACTTTGGAAACCTTGTGTTTGCTAAAAATGTGCTATATAAATAAAGTGGATTGGATTAATATTAGCACCATAAAATGTTACATTTTACATGCACACTATTATATAACATTACATGTGTAGTTTATTTGCTTTTGTATGTATATGGCGTGTACATACAGGAGTAATTGGAGAAGCCAATACCAGATAATGTTCTTAAAACGCATTTTTGCAGGAAGCTGAATGCTGTCAAGCTGCAAAATATTCATTATTTTTTGCAGCTTAAACCAGAAACACAGACAGATAACAGTTGAAATCACATTAGAATTAGTAGAATCACATTAAAAACACAACATACAGCTTTTACAGGTTCTATCATTAAACAAAATAGTGGCCCAATTAAAATTTTGCATCACCAAAAGTTGTTACAATTCATCTTGAGGGAGGCACAAAGGTCTGTAATTCATTTTAACCCTTAATAGGACACTCATTGAAATTCTTGCAAATTCCAAATTGTAACCCTAGAGAATATTGGAGGATATTACATACAGCCAGAATGTGTAAAAAAACAACATACGAAAATAATATTTTGAGAAAAAAGTTACGAAAGTGGCAAATCTACGAGCAAAAAAAAAATTAAATAAATAATTATTTTATTATTATTAAATAATAAAATAAAGGAGCTATTCTCAACCTTGGGGTCGGGACCCCAATTGGGGTCGTGAGATGATTTCTGGGGGTCGCCAAATCATTTTGGAAGTCAGCTCTGTCTCCACTGTGTTAAAGTGTTCATGTGTTTTAGTCTTTTTTTGTCATTTTGTGTGTTTTTATTTGTCATTTTGTGTCTTTTTTTTTATCATTTTGTGGTCAATTTGTGTCTTTTTTGGTCATTTTGTGTCTTTTTTGGGTCATTTTGTGTCTTTTTTGGTCATTTTGTGTCTTTTTTGGTCATTTTGTGTCTTTTTTGATTATTTTGTGGTCAATTTGTGTCTTATTTTGGTAATTTTGTGTCTTTTGGTCATTTTGTTTCTTTTTTGGGTCATTTTGTGTCTTTTTTTGGTCATTTTGTGTCTTTTTGGTCATTTTGTTTCTTTTTTGGGTCATTTTGTGTCTTTTTTTGGTCATTTTGTGTCTTTTTGGTCATTTTGTTTCTTTTTTGGGTCAATTTGTGTCTTTTTTGGTCATTTTGTTTCTTTTTTGGGTGATCTGAACTGTGCGTGTGAGATTGTGTTCAGTGAGTGGGGGTCATGGACAACATGGATGTTAAATTGGGGGTCGCGACTCAAAAAGGTTGAGAACTACTGATATAAAGGATAACCACAACAACCAAAATGAAAACAATGATACATCAGTATAAAGCCACACGGTGAAAACAGAACAACAACAAAAAAGAACAAAAAAACAAAACAAACAAACATGAATTTAGGCCAAACAGAAATCTAGAGAGACTGGTAATACACACAGATTCCAGGATAAAAAGAGAATCATATGAAATTAAATTCAAAGTAACCTTGGACCACAGCAGCAGCTTTAGACCAGCTGAGTCTGGTTTCAGGTCTAGCATTATTAATCTCTCTCTATTATCTAAATTCTGTATCATTTAGGTTTATTGCAGCGTAGTTTTATGGAAAATAACTGTGAGTTGGCAAATTCCAAGGACTTCCTCCAACACTAAACTTTGACTAGAGTAATATTTTAATCTCTGGCTGGTGTCCAGGTGTTAGCAGGATAATCCAGAGCACTGTGAAACATGACACAGTTAATAATGATTAATAACCAGCAGACATAACAAGGAGAGCCCAGTCTGCTGCTTCCTTTGATTCTCATTTGGTTTTAATAAGGACAACAGATTATGTTTATGATTGCTCACACCAGTCAGAATCATGTGAGTCATTATTATCATTTATTGAGATTATCATTTATATGCTTTTCAGATTATCTAGTAATTACTTTTTAATGCATGATAGAGGTGAGAATCAGCTGATATGATTTTATCCCGATACTTGAGTCACGATACGATGTTATTACAATTTTAAATTTTGCAACACGTTGAGTATTGCGATACAATATGTTGCGATTTAACTGTTTATCTGCATTTTGTGTCCACAAAGTATCCAGTCAAACTGAACTGAACTGATATGAAACATGTTGGACGACAACAACTGCAGCATTTCCTCAAACTTTCCTCAACTTCAAGCTTCACTGCTCTCAATTTTTTTTGAATGAATGAAATCTGGGTGAAAAAAGTTGCTTTTTTCCCACTTTTTTCTCGTAAATCTGCAACTTTTTTTGTGCAGATTTGCCACTTTAAATCTCTTAAATCTGCACCTTTTTTTCTCGTAGGTTTGCCACTTTAATCTAGTAAATTTGCAACTTTTTTCTCTACCAACTACCAAATATAGTTCTTTGCCTGATAAAGGGTTAAAAGATCTTTTTGGGGGCATTTTCTATCTTTTATTGATAGAGAGAGCGGAGACGTCTTCACATCACATTATTGTTTTACCTCTCAGTCTCATATGTCCACTCTCTATTTATGTTTCAGTAAAGCTGCAGAATGTGATGAAATCACTATAACCAGGCAGAGAAACATGTACTGTAGTTGCCTTTACAGTTTGTCTGCAGGTGGAACTGTAGCTGTGGACTTTAGCCATAAAGGAGGAATTAAAAACCTGGAAAAAAACTCACGCAATTTACCCTGAATTCCTTTCAGAGGACCTGTAAGTAGCTTAGAGTAAATTAGATTTGCTGGAGTCTGTTTCCGCTAATAGATGCAGGATTGTAGTGGTGAACAGAGAGCCCAGAGGCAGAGCTGCGTCTCTGGACTCTACTGGGACATTAAAGAAGGAATCAGGTCAAAAGGTCTCTCCTCTCATGTGTTCTTCACTTTTAACATTAAGATGGATTTGTTTATTACTCAGAGAAGAAGAGGGTCACTGCAACATCTAAAAATCTAGTCAGTATTCTGTATAGTCGGCTGATTAAATAAATGCATAAACAGTTAAACATGGCATTTAATTAATACAAGAATAAATATATCAACTAAATAGATGCATATAAATGAAATCCATAGATAGATAGATAGATAGATAGATAGATAGATAGATAGATAGATAGATAGATAGATAGATAGATAGATAGATAGATAGATAGATAGATAGATAGATAGATAGATAGATAGATAGATAGATAGATAGATAGATAGATAGATAGATAGATAGATAGATAGATAGATAGATAGATAGATAGATAGATGCTAGATAAACTTCGGCGATATGGACCGAAAGACCAAAAAATGCGCAGATTTAAGAGATTTAATAGTATGTTATTTGTGTTTTACATTATGTCTAATTTGTAAATATGTTTCTGAGTCTTTGTTGTCTAGAATTGTGTTTTAGTGTTTTGTTTTCATATTGTGGCTTCTAATCAGTAATCCACTGTTCTTTTCTTTGTTTATTCGTTCATAAAAATTATTTTTACTAAATGATACAGAGCTGTCACTGTTCATGCAATAAAAACACATCTCTATCACATGTTAGCTCCTCAGCTGTTAGCCTGTTAGCATGTGAGGAGCAGAGAGAGCCAGATGAGGGCACCAGAGTCCCCACAACTCCACTGGTCTGGATATACATGTGACCTGAGCTGACCTGGTCCTGTATGGAGCCTGGCTCACACAGGAAGCTCTCACAGGGACATATGGAATATACAGTATGTGCTTTTTTATTTATGTAACCTTTATTTAACCAGGGAATATCCCATTGAGATTAAGAACCTCTTTTTCTTTAAGGGAAAGAGGCAGCAAACACAGAATACAGTTACATATTTACATATTTACATAACATACAGACTTTAACCCATAAGAACCTACGGTGACACAAACATTTTAAATGTTCCAGTAATGTTCATGTATGTTTTCTCAAGTACATAGGTACATACAATATACATGTATAGGTATTTACACTGTAATATAAATTGTTTATAGTATATATATATATATATATATATATAATATATATATACACTACCGGTCAAAAGTTTTAGAACAGCCCAATTTTTCCAGTTTTTTATTGAAATTCAAGCAGTTCAAGTCAAATGAACAGCTTGAAAGGGTCCAAAGGTAAGTGGTGAACTGCCAGAGGTAAATAAAAAAAGGTAAGCTTAACCAAAACTGGAAAATAATGTACATTTCAGAATTATACAAGTAGGCCTTTTTCAGGGAACAAGAAATGGGTTAACAACTTAACTCTATGGAGTCTTGGGCTATTTTGTCCATTTTTGAATTCTTTTCATGTCTTTGTAAGTCATTTTGTGTCTTTTTTTGGTCATTTTGTGTCTTTTTTTAGTCATTTTGTGTCTTTTTTTTGGTAATTTTGTGTCTTTTTTTGGTCATTTTGTGTCTTTTTTTGGTCATTTTGTGTCTTTTTTGTCATATTGTGTCTTTTTTTGGTCATTTTGTGTCTTTTTTTAGTCCTTTAGTCCAACATAAAAAAACATCATAAATGTGTTCTATGTGGTCCACTTGTTCTGTGGTATATCCCCCATAATGTTCCTTTTTAAGGGTTCCTGGCTCTTGGTTCTTATGGGTTAAACACAGAAAGCAACAATTATTATGAAGAATGATTCATATAGATAGCAGAAGATGGCAAAGATTCTCAGTCATGGAAAAAATAATGACACCACCTTTGTTTTCTTCTTGTTCATGTTAATGCCTGGTATAACTAAAGGTACATTTGTTTGGATAAAAATAAAATAACTTTAACTAAGAGTTTAATTTAATAGCTGGTGTGTAGACATTTTCCATGGTTTTCTTGATAATGATTTTGGTTATTATCAAGAAAACCATGTTAAATGTCTAGATATCAGCTCTTAAATTAAACTCTTATGAGCTATTTTTGTTGTCATCATTATATTTGTCCAAACAAATGAACCTTAAGTTGAACCAGACATTAAAATGAACAAGAAAATGAAGGAAATGGGTGGTCTAATAATTTTTTTCATGACTGTATTCACTAGAAAATGCATGAATTTATGTATTTATACAACTATGCATGTATATTGTCAAGAGTTACTCCCCAAAACTTTTTTTAGACAAACAATTCCTTATTTCTTAAATACATCATTACTAATTACATTTTTTTTTTAAATTTTCTTTTTTAATCTCTGACTCTGTTTTGGATTGAGTTTTTATTACTATTTTATTATTTTATTGTTTTACTGTTTTTAGTATTTTATTGTTTCATTATTTTTATTTATACCTATTTGTGTATGATTTATTCTATTTTAATAACTGTACAGCACTTTGGTCAACTGAGGTTGTTTTTAAATGTCTATAAATAAACTTTGACTTGAAAAAAATGATAATTTTCCACTAATTTTGCATTATTTCACAATAAAATTGAAGATTAACTATCTTTTATGCACCTCAAAGTTGTTAATTGTAGGGTTGCTACTCATGATTATTTTCATTCTTGATTATATATTTTGTTGTTCATCTATAGTTAATTTTTTAAAAGACAGTAAATGTGAATTGTTTTCAATTGTCTTGTTTTTTCCATCAAACTGTCCTGAACCTGAAAACAATCACCTTACAATAATAGAAAATCACAGAATACTTAGCATTCTTTTTTACAAATCTATCTAAAAAACTGACTTAAACAATTAAAGGATGATCAAAACAGCTGATGATTCATTTTCTACTGAGCAACTAACTGAGTTCAGCAGTTATTCTTATAAGCCCAATGTTTGTTTTTCCTCCCAAAACCCCCAAAACCAGAGATATTTAATGTGACTGATGTAAAACAGACGTTAAAGCTGAGAGGCTGCTAAAGAAACACCTGGAGTCACTGCTCCATAAAGGAATAAAGGATTAAATGGTGATGATTAAATGATAGAGAAGTCATTTTCTGTGGATGTAGATTTTAATTTGTTTTGGGTATTTTTTAATGTGAGCTTCACTTCTCACCATGTGACAGTAGATGGCATCAGAGAGTGAGAGATCAGACAGAAACACATCTAAACCAACAACTAAAGATCTGATCAGAACTTGATAACGACATGAGACAGGTACTTTCAGTTTGAGTTGGAGAGCTTCCAGAAGGTTCTGGGTCCAGATTCACAAAGAATTCTTAAGAAAAAAATGCTTCTTAAGTGCCACTTTGCTCTTAACTTTGCTCTTAAGACAACATTTAAGATTTGGTATTCATGAAGAAGTTCTTCTTTGCTTTAGCTTTTTCTTAACTTTCTTCTTAAGTTATTTCCTAAAATAGAACTTGAGAACTTAGATTTCTTCTCATATTTCTTCACAACTTTAAGAGAATCCCTCAGCAGTCTGAAAACAGCTACAGCTCTACAGATTGTGTTTAATAACCATGCACCTTGCTGCAGGACACAGCTGGAACAACTACAGCAGCAAGCAATGATGAAACTGAGAAATTAAATAATAATTGGCAAATACATAATCAGCTAAGTCTACTCTTTGACACGTTTTCTTTTACAGGATGTCAGCTCGATCTGCAAGCGTCATATACTAAGGGAACCAAAAACCAAAAACTCGATATGGAGACAAAAAGCTAAAAATGTAATAATTTAAGTGGAGGTAAGTAACTAGAGAATGGTGTCAGTATACATTTGACCACAGCAGAAGGTCCTGGTTTAGACTACATTTAATGTGTTTTTTTGTCTTAATAGCTAGAACAAAATGAATTAATAAAGGACTACTAGAAAACTTTTCTTAGCTTTCAAATAAAGGGTTCACTCCAAAACAAAAGTTGCTAAATTAAACAACAGATTGACTGAAATAGCTGTGTAAATTTGTGTCTTGTCACATTGTTAGAAAAAAGTCTAAACTTTCCGCACAGACATGACAAAAGTGACGTATGCACAAACAGAAACGTGGCGGAACTGTCTTTCGGGATTTTGTTTCGTCTGGAATTATTTGACACACAGCTAAAGTTAGCTCGACAGTTAGCCTGTTAGCCCCGGAGCAGGCTAGTTCAGTGGTGTAAGTTACCATGGTTACTGAGCGGTATCAGTTACCATGGTTACTGAGCGGTGAGTCACATAAGCCACTTTGATGGAACGCATCTCTCACTTAAATTAGCGAGGTTTATCTAAATAAACCAGGCTTTTCCTTAATCAATGTTGATGGAACTCCCATCAGAACTGTGGAATAAAGACTTTTGTTATTGTTTTTGAGTACTGTGGAAGTTTTTTCCTCGTCAAGTAACTTAACACGTGTAAAACCAAGGTCTTCTGGGCTTCAGCAGCCTCTTATTTATGATACGCTTGATAGATCTTTGTCACTTTTAACTATATAGTTTAACTGGATGAAGGTTTGTCTTGGAGAGGAGGAGAACTCTAATAATAATAATGAAAATAATCATAATAATAGCTCCTGAACAAGGACCACTGAAGGAAAGAAACTGACTACAGTAACAGTCTTTTTCTACTGTTATGACTGAAAACCCTAGCGGCAGAAAATTATATATTGCATGTTCATTTCAATTATGCTAAGAGGAAGTTAACCATCCTGCACTAATACACACTTTGGGTAAATGTGGAGGCCTGCAGCGAGATGTTTAGAGATCAGGACCCTGATGCATATGGAGCCAAGCTGGAGTCAAGCGTAAAGATGCTGACAAGCTAACAAGCTCTTCATCTGTTTGGACCAGAAAACCATCAAGTGCAGGCGATCTATCTATATATATATATCTATAACCTCAAACAAGGAGACAACTGTACATAGAAATTATACGAATATTTAGTTTGTTACCACTTATGTAGGATCAGCACCTCTGTGATACAATATAAAACTGTTGGATTAATAAAACAATTTATAGAGATGCACCTCCAGATTATCAAATGTATAGTGGCGTTTTTTCAATTAGAATTACTTGTACAATGCAATGTACAATGACTGAATATAAACAAATCAGGTCTAAAACCAGTCCACTACAAAAAAGCCAACTTGTATTTTTTGGCCTAAAACAGTGATTTAAGTTGTTAAAACTTGGAAATATAAATTATTGACATTTAGGGCAATAATGTAAGTTAGCACAACAAAGGAAGCCAGTTGTCTGCTCAAAAACAAGTTGGTGAGTTGTTGTTACTTATATCTTTAAGTTGGGGTTCACAACAAGGGACAATAGTTCTGATAACTCTTATTTCTTTGTTGGGAAATGCAGGAAAGCGGTGAAATTCGGTCATTAGTGAAAGCTAGCGGCTAACTGATCCTAGCGGCTAACTGACACTAGCAGCTAACCTGTACTGTAAAATGCATTTATTAGATGGTTTTGACACATTTTGCAAGTTTGCTGTCCCCCTCAAATAAACACGTCAGGCCTGTTTATAGAAGATATATAAGCAATTTTATGTTCATTTTTCACTTAATAAATGAAAATACTCTGTATAGCTACTCAATAAAATTGAGGCAACATATTGCACGCAATATTATTAATTAAATCTAACTGCGTTACACAAGTTCAGTTAATAACAACTTAACAGGACGTGTTAAGTGTCAATTAAAAACGGATTAATTCTATTGTGTTGGATTCATTCAAAATTCTCTTGATTTAGAATTACATACATTTTTTGGGTAATTTTGTGTCTTTTTTTTGGTAATTTTGTGTCTTTTTTTGTAATTTTATGTCTTTTTTTTGTAATTTTATGTCTTTTTCTAATCATTTTGTGTCTTTTTTATAGTAATTTTGTGTCTTTTTTATAGTAATTTTGTTTATTTTTGGGTCATTTTTTGTCTTTTTAAGTATTTTAGTGTTTTAATTCTATTGTGTTGGATTCATTCAAAATTCTCTTGATTTCGAATTACAGACACATAAAGATTATATTTAATGTGATCAGAATAAGTAGATTCTATATCAAACATTTTTATATTAAAGTTACTTAAACAACTGCCTCAAAATCAAGGACGCATTTATATTTAATACATTTTACCAAATATATTAAGTAAAATGAAATGACTACAGAATCATTCAAATTGTAGTATAAAATCAGATTTTACCATGTCATTACTTCATAAAAACTATTCATAAAACACACTTTATTGTGCTATGAATGGTTCTATAGATTCTATAGGTGTTAATGTGGAGCCAGCTCTGTGTAGTTAGTAAGCAGTGAAACTGTGACAGAGTTCATGTTGCGACACTCTGCTGAGAATAGCTAACGCTGTTCAGTGTTGGCGTGTTCACATTTAACTACACAAAGTCAATAAGTACTGAGTTACACTGTTGACATAGCAACATTCAGAAAGAGCTCAATCATGCAAACTGATAGACAATAATCATGTGATGAGCTCACCTGGTAGTCTTCACTGTTCTGTTTCAATGTCTTTTCTTTTGTTTTTGTGTATTTTTTAATTTATTTTTGTTGTGTATGTTGTTGTTTTTGTTGTTGTGTATTTTCATTTTCTATTTTGAGAATTTTCTTTTTCCTTTTAGTGTGTATTTTTCAATTTTTGTTGTGAATTTTCTTTTTTTTTTGTTGTGTTTTATTTATTTTTGCTTTGTATACTCTTTTGTGACATTTTTGTTATGTATTTAATTTCATTTTTTTTTTCTTTCTTTTTTTGTCTGTTTTTTTGTTTGTTGTATTACTTTGTTTGTAACGTAATTTTGTTTATTTTTAATTTTTTTGTTGTGAATTTTCTTTTTTCTGTTTTGTTGTGTATTCTATTTTTTCCCTTTTTGTTGTAATTTTTCTTTTTGTTGTGTTTTTTTAAATTTTTGCTTTGTATACTCTTTTGTGACATTTTTGTTATGTATTTAATTTCATTTTTTGCTGTGTAATTTATTTTCTTTCTTTTTTTGTCTGCTTTTTTTGTTTGTTGTATTACTGCATCTTTGTTTGTAACGTAATTTTGCAAAGTTGAAATTGAAAATGTTAATAAGTTGAAAAGGGAAATAAATTGAAAATGTAAGTAACTATTTAAAATGAACTATTCAAGCCTGTTACACACACACACACACACACACACACACACAGAGACAGGGTGTAAACATTATATGGATCATGGGTCAGTGTGATGTACATTAACTGCAGATAGATCACTATGTACTCTGCTGTGTACATACTGTACCAGTCTGACTGGAAAAAGGGCGGGGCAATTAACAGATCATACTCTCTCTCTCTCTCTCTCTCTCTCTCTCCCTCTCTCTCTCTCTCTCTCTCTCTCTCAAACACACATACATACGTACATACATACCTCAGGCTTTGCATTTATTTTTTACATTTATTTTTTACATTTTCTACACAAACACACACACACACACACACACACACACACACACACACAAATGTCCTCACTCTGTTGGTAATAAACTTAGGTCTGTCCCCACTATGTAGGAAGGACAAGAAGCAACCACACATACTTCTATTCCACCTCTTTCTCTCTCTTTATCTCTCTTTTTCTGGTGTGCAGCTAATACAGACAACGGACACACACACACACACACACACACACACACACACACACACACACACACACACACACACACACACACACACAATAACCCTAACCTTAACATCACAATTAAATAGTGAACCCCAACCATTACCCTAACACACAATCCTAAGCCTAATTCTAAACTTAACCTTAAAATCGAGTCTAAACCCTTTAAATAAGTGAAGTCCCCACTATGTAGGAAGGACAAGTACCAACCACACACACTTCTATTCCTTCTCTGTCTGTCTGTCTCTCTCTCTCTCTCTAACCATCTCAAACACATACATAACTCTGGTGTGCAGTTGAACACAGACAACGAACGAACGCACACACACACACACACACACACACACACACACCATAACTCTAACCTTAACATCACAATTAAATAGTGAACCCCAACCATTACCCTAACACACGAACCTAAGCCTGATTCTAAACTTAACCTTAAAACCAAGTCTAAACCCTTTAAATAAGTGAAGATCAGCCAAATGTCCTCACTCTGTTGGTAAAAAACTTAGGTCTGTCCCCACTATGTTGGAAGGACAAGAACCAACCACACACACTTCTATTCCATCTCTCTCTCTCTCTCTCTAACCCAGGGGTCTCAAACTCGTGGCCCGCGGGCCAATTGCGGCCCTCAAGACGATATTTTGTGGCCCCCACCTTGATATGAAAGTTTAATGTGGAAGGTCCCTTTAATTACTTATTTGGTCTCTTTTTTTGTATTTGTGTCTTTTTTAATAATTTTGTGGGGTTCTTTTTGGTAATTCTGTGTATTTTTTGGGTCATTTTGTGTCTTTTTTTCTAATTTTGTGGGGTTTTTTGGTCATTTTGTGTCTTTTTTGGGTTATTTTGTGTCTTTTTTAAATCATTTTGTGTCTTTTTTTTTCTAATTTTGTGGGGTTTTTTGGTCATTTTGTGTCTTTTTTGGGTCCTTTTTGTGTCTTTTTTTAATTATTTTGTGTCTTTTTTGGTAATTCTATGTTTTTTTTCGTCATTTGGTGTCTTTGCGGCCCCCAGCTAATTTGAGTTTGAGACCCCTGCTCTAACCATTTCAAACACATACATACCTAAGGTTTGCAAAACATTTTCTGGTGTGCAGCTGAACACACACACACACACACACACACACACACACACACACACACACACCTAACCTTAGCATCACAAATACTAAAACCAAGTCTAAACCCTTTAAATAAGTGAAGATCGGCCAAATGTCCTCACTCTGCTGGTAAAAATAAACTTAGGTCTGTCCCCACTATGTAGGAAGGACCAACCACACACACTTGTACTCTAAGTATGGAGGCCTTGGCTGGCGTCCAAGCTGATTAGCTGGAGAGAAGGAGCAGCGCAGCATGATCAGAGAGGAGTGTTTCCTCCCTCCTCCTCTCAGCTCCTTCTCTGTTTCCTCCTCATCACCTCCTCCCTCCTCCTCCTCCTCCTCCTCCTCCTCCTCCTCCTCCTCCTCCTCCTCCTCCTCCTCCTCCCACAGCATCACTCTCCCTCTCTCTGTAATCACGCCAGCAAAATCAGCACAAAAATAGTCAGCACACACACAAAAAGAAGTGTTGTAGCCCAAAGGAAACAATGAAAAATACTGACTGTGTTTCTCATCTCAGACAATCTATAGCTGAGCCCTCGGCCCATCACAAACTACTGCACAACTTTATTTCTCTCAATAAGCAGGACTTTATTTTAGACTTTATTTTATCTGCACTACCCAAAGTCAAGGCACAAAGACGAAAGACGAAAGACAAAAGTTTACACTAGCGCCCTGCACCTTTAACCGTAATATTTCGAGAAAAAAGTTGCAAATTTACTGGATTAAAGTGGCAAATCTACAAGAAAAAAAGTTGCAGATTTAAGAGATTTAAAGTGGGAAATCTGCGCAAAAAAAGTAGCAGATTTATGAGAAAAAAGTTGGAAAAAAGCAGCTTTTTTCTCCCAGATTCACCACTTTAAATCTCATAAATCTGCACATTTTTTTTCTCGTAGATTTGCCACTTTAATCTTGTAAACTTTTTTCTCAAAATATTATTTTCGTATGTTTTTTTTTTTACACATTCTGGCAGTATGTAATATCCTCCAATATTCTCTAGGGTTGAAATTTGGAATTTGCAAGTATTTCAATGAGTGTCCTATTAAGGGTTAAAGTGGTGAATCTGGGAGAAAAAAGCTGCTTTTTTACCACTTTTTTCTCGTAAATACCACGAAGGCTGCAGGGGCCGGACCAAAACTCTGAATTAAATTCTGCTCAGTATTAATTTAACCGCTTTATGAAATACAGTAAATTATCTGGTTTTGAGCTGCTACTGATAGGAACACATGTTATGATAAGACTGTTAATGTGGAGTAAATCAAATATAGCAGTAAAAAGTAGTAAATACTCCAATCACTATATCACTTTAACATTTATTTTAAACTCAACTGTAAATGTCCTTTAGCAAAGTTCCTATAGGTGTTTTTGTATTATATAGCTTGTTTTTCATGTTTGTACATTTTCTAGGTGTTTTACAATGTTGTGATGCTTTTATTTTGAAACTATTTTGAAAAACTTTTTGAAAGTTTTGTCGAATTTTTGGTGTTTCCATCAAGCTTTTGTCATGTGAATTTTAAAAATGTGCATCGAAATTAGTCAATGGAAACGTGACTACAGATTACTTTCAAGTTGATAACTAGACAGAAAAAGATGAAATCATTAAAAAAAAAGACTAAAAATGAATAAATTAACAATTAGAGACCAACATGTATATATGTATATAAATAACATATGTACATAAATAACATATATATATATGATAAATATATTGGGATATATATTCTATATCGATATTCAGCCTAAATATATCAGAATATGACTTTTGGTCCATATCGCCCAGCCCTACTACTCACTCAGGCATCACTTCTCCCAGACAGAAAAAGATAAAATCATAAAAAAAGACTAAAAATAAATAATTAACAATTAGAGACCAATGCAAGCAAGACAATAAATACATAAAAAATGTATATATGTACACTGCTGGTCAAAAGTTTTAGAACACCCCAATTTTTCCAGTTTTTTATTGAAATTCAAGCAGTTCAAGTCAAATGAACAGCTTGAAAGGGTCCAAAGGTAAGTGGTGAACTGCCAGAGGTAAATAAAAAAAGGTAAGCTTAACCAAAACTGGAAAATAATGTACATTTCAGAATTATACAAGTAGGCCTTTTTCAGGGAACAAGAAATGGGTTAACAACTTAAAGCAGTTCTGCAGCAACGGAGGTTGATCAAGCCTTGAAAGTTGCTAAGTTGCTACCAATTTTTACCCAACTTTTCTTGATCACCTACAACCTACAAGTTGCTCCACATTTAAGGGAACTTCTGCAACAGAGTTGGGAAGAACTTTCTGAAGAATATTTGATTTCCATTGAGTGTGTTCAGCTGTTTATCTGTTAAGGTGCTACTTCCATGAGTCAACAGTTTAGAACACATTTTTTCTTTCTAAACTGATTCTATGATTTATTTTATAACTTCAATTGTTTATTTGTTATATGCATTAATTTCAGAGTACACTGAGACATTAAACTGCATCATTTTCAATAAAATTCTGGAAAAGTTGGGGTGTTCTAAAACTTTTGACCGGTAGTGTGTGTGTATATAAATAACATATGTAGATAAATAACATATATATAAATAACTAAAAAGCTAAGCTCCTGTTATAGAGACAGCTGGTAGCTACTATCTGAGTCATTTTGTGTCTTTTTTTTGTCATTTTGTGTCTTTTTTTTAGTAATTTTGTGTCTTTTTTGTCATTTTGTGTCTTTTTTTTTGGTCATTTTGTGTCTTTTTTTAGTCATTTGTGTCTTTCTGTGTCTTTTTTGTCATTTTGTGTCTTTTTTTAGTCATTTTGTGTCTTTTTTTGTCATTTTGTGTCTTTTTTTTGGTCATTTTGTGTCTTTTTTAGTCCTTTAGTCCAACATAAAATGTGATTTTGAATCTTTTTTTAACTTTCAAAACACTATCATGCTCAATAAAGAATTTTAAATGTTGCAAATGTGCATTAATTTCAGAGTACACTGAGACATTAAACTGCATCATTTTCAATTAAATTCTGGAAAAGTTGGTGTGTTCTAAAACTTTTGACCAGTAGTATACATGTATATAAATAACATATGTAGATAAATAACATATATATAAACAACTAAAAAGCTAAGCTCCTGTTATAGAGACAGCTGGTAGCTACTATCTGAGTCATTTTGTGTCTTTTTTTAGTAATTTTGTGTCTTTTTTCTGTCATTTTGTGTCTTTTTTTAGTAATTTTGTGTCTTTTTTCTGTCATTTTGTGTCTTTTTTTAGTCCTTTAGTCCAACATAAAATGTGATTTTGAATCTTTTTTTTTACTTTCAAAACACTATCATGCTCAATAAAGAATTTTAAATGTTGCAAATGTGCATTAATTTCAGAGTACACTGAGACATTAAACTGCATCATTTTCAATTAAATTCTGGAAAAGTTGGTGTGTTCTAAAACTTTTGACCAGTAGTATACATGTATATAAATAACATATGTAGATAAATAACATATATATAAACAACTAAAAAGCTAAGCTCCTGTTATAGAGACAGCTGGTAGCTACTATCTGAGTCATTTTGTGTCTTTTTTTAGTAATTTTGTGTCTTTTTTCTGTCATTTTGTGTCTTTTTTTAGTAATTTTGTGTCTTTTTTCTGTCATTTTGTGTCTTTTTTTAGTCCTTTAGTCCAACATAAAATGTGATTTTGAATCTTTTTTTTTACTTTCAAAACACTATCATGCTCAATAAAGAATTTTAAATGTTGCAAATGTGCATTAATTCCAGAGTACACTGAGCCAGAGGCAGCTGGTAGCTGGTAGCTACTATCTGATGGTTGAGGTTTGCATTGTAACAAGTGACATTTGACTGTTTACAGTTCACTGAGTGCATGTTAACATGGGTGGCCCTGCAGTAATCCATGCTAGCTCTGTGTAGTATACAGTATATATTATCTGATGTGTATCTTGGCTAAAGACGTGATGTAGAACGGCTTCAGCTGCTGCAGGATATCTGCAGCTAGAATCGGCTGCAGCAGGACTTAGCGGGCCAAGCCAGGGTAAAAAGATTAGGATGTTCTGGGCTCAGATGATTTTATCAGCGCAAATGAGTTAATGACTGTTGTGAAGTCAAAGCCTGTTTGTTTAAACAAACCTGGGTCACACAGGACATGGAAGGACTTGGTGTTTTTGAGTTTAGTCCGCTAGGGAGCGCTGTTGAGCAGGCTAATTCTACAAGCTAACACTAGCGCCCTGCACCTTTAACCCTTTATCAGGCCAAGAACTATATTTGGTAACTTCAGGTAATATTTCGAGAAAAAAGTTGCAAATTTACTAGATTAAAGTGGCAAATGTACAAGAAAAAAAGTAGCAGATTTAAGAGTAAAAAGTGGGAAAAAAGTTAATTTTTTCTCCCAGATTCACCACTTTAAATCTCATAAATCTACGCATTTTTTCTCGTAGATTTGCCACTTTAACCTCGTAAACTTTTTTCTCAAAATATTATTTTCATATGTTGAGTTGACAAAAATCTGAATTCAGAGTTGAGCAAACTCAAAAACAAAACTTTAAATATTTAGTTTAATTGTCTTTTTGTTGCCTTGAAATTTTGAGTTCACCCAACTTTTCTTTTTTTGCAGAGTAGAAATATATATATATATATATATATATATATATATATATATATATATATATATATATATATATAACAACTATATATATATTTTAACAACTTTAACAGAAGCCTGAAATATTCTGTCCCTTGCTCGTTGGTAATTACTTCTTTTCATTTCTATTGTAATTTTTTATTCATGAAGCCGTTTTATTCGTCTCAGCCAGTGTTACAGAAATGCATTTAAATAACATTTTATTGCTGCAAAATGTCACATTTTCCATACAGAAGCTCTACTATTGGCTGTCTGTCACCTTTCTCCCACACAAGGACTTTATAGTACTGTTTGTCATTAGTCTAGATAGAACATAGATGGGGATACAAAATGGACATTAATGCACAGGAGTATGATTTTTATAACAGCACCAAAAAGATAAGCTGCAAAACAGAAGAACAGAGCTCCCTCACATGCATGCATGTGCACAGTGGCATGCCATCAGAAGCACCCAGATGCTCAGCAGAGGGGTTAGCATGCATGCTAACTCATTCGCGTGGACACATTTGTGTGCAGGCAGACACCCACAGACACAAAGTCACATAAATGCACTTATATATGCATGCTTGCTGAGAAAAACACACATGAATGCACACATGGAGGCACCCACACACCCAAACACACACACACACACACTTTCTGTCAGCGGTCGGTAATTACAGTCGCTGGCAGAGAAACGGCAGCCATACATAGTCAATGAGAGCAGGGAAAACAATGAACACACAGAGCAGATGATTGCTGTAAATAAAAGAATGAAAGTGGAGCGAGGGAGGAACGGAGGAGGACACGATGCCACTGGCACAGAGAGAGACGGGGATGGAAAGAACGAGGGCAGAAATAAAGGAAAGAGATGGAGAGAAAGAATGGATATGGAATTAAGTTTCCACTTTTTACGTTTCTGTCAGTTTGAAAGATGTACACTACTGGTCAAAAGTTTTAGAACACACCAACTTTTCCAGAATTTAATTGAAAATGATGCAGTTTAATGTCTCAGTGTACTCTGAAATTAATGCACATTTGCAACATTTAAAATTCTTTATTGAGCATGATAGTGTTTTGAAAGTAAAAAAAAGATTCAAAATCACATTTTATGTTGGACTAAAGGACTAAAAAAAGACACAAAATGACCAAGAAAAAGGCACAAAATTACAAAAAAAGACACCAAAAGACAAAATGACTAAAAAAAGACAAAAAATGACCAAAAAAAGACACAAAATGACAAAAAAAGACACCAAAAGACACAAAATGACTAAATAATGACACAAAATGACCAAAAAAAGACACAAAATGACAAAAAAAGACACCAAAAGACACAAAATTACCAAAAAAAGACAACAAATGACAAAAATGACACAAAATGAAAAAAAAAAGACACCAAATGACTTACAAAGACATGAAAAGAATTCAAAAATGGACAAAATAGCCCAAGACTCCATAGAGTTAAGTTGTTAACCCATTTCTTGTTCCCTGAAAAAGGCCTACTTGTATAATTCTGAAATGTACATTATTTTCCAGTTTTGGTTAAGCTTACCTTTTTTTATTTACCTCTGGCAGTTCACCACTTACCTTTGGACCCTTTCAAGCTGTTCATTTGACTTGAACTGCTTGAATTTCAATAAAAAACTGGAAAAATTGGGCTGTTCTAAAACTTTTGACCGGTAGTGTAGTTAAAGTAAATTTGTTCTAACTGTTTCACCACATGACAGGAGGATTGGGCCTGCTTAAACTAAATGTCAAAGGGACTGTGGTAATCCCATCAGGTGGAGACAATGGGAGGAATATAAAGGTTGACATCAGTAATAACTCCAAAATGACATTCAGACACGTTACTGTGTCTGTTCTCTGTCTGGACTGTCTGGTTTCTGCACAATGCTCTATTCTGGAGTTCATAATGCTCAGAAATTACACATACGTCACATTCCTACTGGTGGAATCCACTTACTGTTTCCACTGACAGCTGTAACTTCAATGTCTATTGAGGACAACCAGCCAAGAATTCACATGCAAAGACTTCAGATCTGATAATCATCAGACTTTAATCTGATGTGTAGAGTCAACACAATGTTAATAAAGTAGTGACGACTTATTGACTATGACAAATGATTTGGCGACCCCCAGAAATCATCTCGCGACCCCAATTGGGGTCCCGACCCCACGGTTGAGAATAGCTGGTTTAAACGGTCTTTTATAACAGTAGTTCTCAACCTTTTAGAGTCGCGACCCCCAATTTAACATGCATGTTGTCCGCGACCCCCGCTCACTGAACACAATCTCACATGCACAGTTCAGATCACCCAAAAAAGAAACAAAATGACCAAAAAAGACACAAAATGACCAAAAAAGACACAAAATGACCAGAAAAGACACAAAATTACAAAAAAAGACACAAAATGACCAAAAAAGACACAAAATTACAAAAAAAGACACAAAATGACCAAAAAGACACAAATTGACCAAAAAGACACAAATTGACCAAAAAAGACACAAAATGACCAAAAAAGACACAAAATTACAAAAAAAAGACACAAAATGACCAGAAAAGACACAAAATTACAAAAAAAGACACAAAATGACCAAAAAGACACAAAATGACCAAAAAGACACAAATTGACCAAAAAAGACACAAATTGATCAAAAAAGATACAAAATGACCAGAAAAGACATAAAATGACCAAAAAAAGGAAACAAAATGACCAAAAAAGATACAAATTGACCACAAAATGATCAAAAAAAGACACAAAATGACCAGAAAAAACCCACAAAATGACCAAAAAAAAGACACAAAATGACAAAAAAAGACCAAAAAAAAGGAAACAAAATGACCAAAAAAAGACACAAAATGACCACAAAATGAACAAAAAAAGACATTAAGTGACCAAAAAGACTAAAACACATTAACACATGAACACTTTAACACAGTGGAGACAGAGCTGACTTCCAAAATGATTTGGCGACCCCCAGAAATCATCTCGCGACCCCAATTGGGGTCCCGACCCCAAGGTTGAGAATAGCTACTTTAGCTGGTCTTTTATATCAGTAGTTCTCAACCTTTTTGAGTCGCGACCCGCAATTTAACATGCATGTTGTCGGCGACCCCCACTCACTGAACACAATCTCACACGCACAGTTCAGATCACCCAAAAAAGACACAAAATGACCAGAAAAGACACAAAATGACCAAAAAAGACACAAAATGACCAGAAAAGACACAAAATTACAAAAAAAGACACAAAATGACCAAAAAAGACACAAAATTACAAAAAAAAGACACAAAATGACCAAAAAGACACAAATTGACCAAAAAGACACAAATTGACCAAAAAAGACACAAAATGACCAAAAAAGACACAAAATTACAAAAAAAAGACACAAAATGACCAGAAAAGACACAAAATTACAAAAAAAAGACACAAAATGACCAAAAAGACACAAAATGACCAAAAAGACACAAATTGACCAAAAAAGACACAAATTGATCAAAAAAGATACAAAATGACCAGAAAAGACATAAAATGACCAAAAAAAGGAAACAAAATGACCAAAAAAGATACAAATTGACCACAAAATGATCAAAAAAAGACACAAAATGACCAGAAAAAACCCACAAAATGACCAAAAAAAAGACACAAAATGACAAAAAAAGACCAAAAAAAAGGAAACAAAATGACCAAAAAAAGACACAAAATGACCACAAAATGAACAAAAAAAGACATTAAGTGACCAAAAAGACTAAAACACATTAACACATGAACACTTTAACACAGTGGAGACAGAGCTGACTTCCAAAATGATTTGGCGACCCCCAGAAATCATCTCGCGACCCCAATTGGGGTCCCAACCCCAAGGTTGAGAACAGCTGTTTTATAAGGCCTTACCAGGAAGTGTTTTGCCCCTAAACCTAGGTCAGCAGTTTTTACAACATAAATCCAGAGAAACTGCAGCCTTTTTACAACCGCGGACCTTACGTATGTTTGATTTTTAGAACGTTTCGTTGTACCGCGAGCCGCGATACGGACATCTGGTTACATCAAGACAGAGACTCCTTGTAAAGTAATAACTTGCTACTTTGGGATTTGTCAGAAAAGACACAAAATTACCCAAAAAAAGAATCAAATTGACCACAAAATGACTAAAAAAAATGACACAAAATGACAAAAAAATTACATAAAATGAAGCAGAAAAGGACTCAAAATTGACTACAAAATGACAAAAAAATGGCACAAAATGACAAAAAAAATACATAAAATTAAGCAAAAAAGGACTCAAAATTGACTACAAAATGACTAAAAAAAATGACACAAAATGACAAAAAAAATTACATAAAATTAAGCAAAAAAGGACTCAAAATTGACTACAAAATGACAAAAAAAATGACACAAAATGACAAAAAAATTACATAAAATTAAGCAAAAAATGACTCAAAATTGACTACAAAATGACAAAAAAATGACACAAAATGACAAAAAAAATACATAAAATTAAGCAAAAAAGGACTCAAAATTGACTACAAAATGACAAAAAAAAATGACACAAAATGACAAAAAAAATGACATAAAATTAAGCAAAAAATGACTCAAAATTTACTACAAAATGACAAAAAATTACCACATTAACCCATTGAAGCCTGGAAAGTGGATACGTTGTTTTGTAGTATTTGTATAAGCTCTCAAATACTTTTTGAATTTAATTTCTATCTGCTACAGAGGCTGAAAAATCTATTATTTAGTAGAAGTGTTGACACTTCTGTTGAATTTCCAGAAAAACTTCAGGTTTTAGGGGCTGATTTTAAAATCACCCAGAGGTTTTACAGGAAGTTTTAGGCGTCAATGGGTTAATATGTGATACTGACACAAGACCTCCTGTGAACTTGTATATTTACTTGGAATATTAGAAATAAGAATGATAAGAGATCAGTGCCAGAGCAGCAAAAAGAGCAACAACAGCCTGTAATAATTCACAGTATTGGTGTACTAGTGTACTTGATACATTGTGCTGTAGTACTCCACTCACTGTGTTTATATTAAAGCTCTTCCTGACAGTCAACATTACTGAGCAAGCCTTTCTTCAGGCAGAAGAAAAAGAGAGGAAGGAGATTAAAAAAGGCTTTTATCTCTCCTCAAGTGTTAGTCCTTGACGAGCTAACTGTGCAGTCTGCCTTCAGACAGAAGAATCAGTCTGGAGGAATCTCTCACAGACCAGCATGGTGTCAATAAGCTGTCAGGAGGAAGCATGATGATGGGAAAATTAGAGATCAATGTTTCAGTTTCTTAGCCAACTTCTCTCTGAGGATTTTCTGATCACCTGTGTTAAATACACTGTAACAGATGGCTGTAAGAAAACAGCCAAATTGTGACAGTAACATACTGTTTTCTATTAAAAAGGTATTATACTGTAGAAAACAATGCATTCTGGGCAATATTTGTAGCTAGCTTGCCGTTTCCTATAAAATATATGATATATATATATATATGATATTTTCTAAATCTCTTCTTGTCCACATTTTTAATGGCTGTATTTTACTTATCATTCAGTATATGATTTTGACTGATGATATGTATTTTGGGGTGAAATGCCCCTGTAAAAAGTTAGCTAGCAACTTAGCTGCAAACTTTTATGTGCGAGTCAAAATGTACTTTTTCCAAAGAGTTGTGTTGAAAACTGTATTCTTCATGGATTGTATGAAAAATTCAGATCATGAATAATGTAAACAATGTAAAGCTGCAGGTATAATTCAGAAATGTAAGCGTATTTGACTCATTCAGTTAGTTGTATTGAACAAATTGAATGTTCCACTTTTTCTTTAGACCAGGGGTGTCAAACTCAAATACACAGCGGGCCAAAATGTAAAACTTGGACAAAGTCGCGGGCCAACATTGATATTTATTGTAAAAATTGACCTAAACAAGTTCAAACGAAATGGAACAAGCAAAGCTTGATATAACTTAATATTGCAAACATGCAAAATCGAATATCAAATAAAACAAACAAACACATCAATGGCATTCATTTCTTAAATAAAATTTAAATAAAAATCGTATGTCCCTTTATTTTAAATGCGGCCTTCTTTAAATTTTAATTTAACAGTAATCTTTTTCCACAGGCTAAAAATAAATGTGAGAATAAAATAACAATAATAAACCAAATGACTAATAATAATATCCTTCAATGAATGTGCAGCCATTCAAGCCTTGGACTAGCAAGAAAAAGTGCATAAAGACACTTTAATTGTTGCTCAGTTTGCTCCACACTGATCTACTGTGTTCAAGCCAAAACACCAGCAGAGCATTCTGGGATTTGTAGTATTATTTGCGCTGTATAATAATAATTTGGTATTGCCTTTCTGGGCCAAATATAATTATACTGCGGGCCAAATTTGGCTGCAGGTATAATTCGGAAATGTACACTACTGGTCAAAAGTTTTAGAACACACCAACTTTTCCAGAATTTAATTGAAAATGATGCAGTTTAATGTCTCAGTGTACTCTGAAATTAATGCACATTTGCAACATTTAAAATTCTTTATTGAGCATGATAGTGTTTTGAAAAAAAAAAAAGATTCAAAATCACATTTTATGTTGGACTAAAGGACTAAAAAAAGACACAAAATGACTAAAAAAAAAGACACAAAATGACTAAAAAAAGACACAAAATGACTTACAAAGACATGAAAAGAATTCAAAAATGGACAAAATAGCCCAAGACTCCATAGAGTTAAGTTGTTAACCCATTTCTTGTTCCCTGAAAAAGGCCTACTTGTATAATTCTGAAATGTACATTATTTTCCAGTTTTGGTTAAGCTTACCTTTTTTTATTTACCTCTGGCAGTTCACCACTTACCTTTGGACCCTTTCAAGCTGTTCATTTGACTTGAACTGCTTGAATTTCAATAAAAAACTGGAAAAATTGGGGTGTTCTAAAACTTTTGACCGGTAGTGTATGTGTATTTGACTCATTCAGTTAGTTGTATTGAACAAATTGAACGTTCCACTTTCTCTTTAGCTGGTCTAAACTGAAGAATAAGCCACTCCTTTCTGCTGTCAACACCATCTGATCATAGCTGTGCTGCAACATATATTTGCTAGGGCAAACAGACATATTTGCATAAAGACAAACAATAAAGAAACTCTCATAAAAAGACGAACACAACATCCACGTTCTTTGCAGTAAAAAACAAGCTCACACACACACTGAGGCAACATAAAAGCAGAGACTGACCTTCTTAAATCAAAGCTCTACAGCTTTCTGTCTCCATATCCCTGCAGCCTCTCTTCCTCCACCTATCCTCTGTTTCAACCCCTCCATCCTCCTGTTTTCTGCCTCTCTAATGATCGGCCGGCGTGAGGCCTGCCAAGAATGTAAGTCTGCCATGGTTGACCTTCCTTTCGCCTCTCCTCTCTGTTTGTGTGGATGTGTTAGAATGACTGCTCCCCCTCAGCTCTCTGTCCACTGTTGAGCTTTATTCATTCAGCAGAAGCTGCAGCTGCATAATTGACCCTGCTGCTGGAAACATGTAGGAACAATCATAATCTGATACCCGCTCTTGTTGCCCGAGCAAAAACAAAAACAGGGCTGACTGACTCATTCAACACCACTGCTTTACTGCGTTTTCTGCAGTTTTACCATATTTTCTGATGCACAGTTTTATATTGTTTTAATAATCATGACGTACCAATTTTCTGAGGTTTCTTTTCTGTGATGTTATGATTTGATTGGTTTATTTTGGAATAGATATATCTTTTTGTAAGATGGGTATAGAATCAACATAATACAAAATGGTAAATGGACCTGCACTTATATAGCACTTTTCTAGTCGTTTGCGACCACTCAAAGCTCTTTAAACTACAGACTGACTCATTCACCCTTTCACACACACATTCATACTGGTGGCAGAGGCTACCCTAAACGGTGCCACCTGCCACCATTGGGAATTCATTCACACATTGATGAACGCAGCATCAGGAGCAATTTGGGGTTCAGTATCTTGCTCAAGGATACTTCCACATGTAGGCTGCGACGGTCAGGGATCGAACCACCAACCCTTCGGTTGGGGGCCAACCAACTCTACCAACTGAGCCACAGCCGCAATTATAAATTGATATGTTTGTAGTGACTTCACTAATGCTCCAGCATGGTGGCTCAGTGGGAGAGTATTTAAGGGGAGGTTGGGCTAGATGTTGGGTTGATATTCCTTTGTCTCTTTCCTTATTAGAAATATGTTCATGTGACGTGAAGGAGGCCAACCCTTCCCAGAGAGACTGAAGAAGGATCTGCAGGTAATGTTGGCCCTGGGGCTCACGCAGTAAGTGGTGCACCACCATTGTGTTATACCCCTTTTACGACCCGTTCGGAGCCAGTGTCTAATCTCAAAACTGTGCGTATCGACAGCCAAAGTGCCAGCTCTAGGCAGGAAAACTGGTTCCAAAGCAGCACCAACTCTTTGCTGGTGCTAGCTTTTCTGGGGAAGTGGAGACATAAACAGACGCATACAGTGACATAATGATTGTGGCTATTTAGCCTGTAGAAAAGCAAACAGGTTCTGAGAAGTTGGACCAACTGCTAACCAGCACCAGCACTAGAACAAGTTCACGTTGGTTGAAAGAACCTGGTCTCACAGAAATCCGTGGAATAGCCACGGAATCGCTCAAATTTCCGTGAAACTGACACGGATTTGGCTACAATGCAAGTTAATGCCAGTCATATCCCGTGGCTATTCCATGGATATTTGTTCCTATTGGTTTGTTCCAAGTCACGTGACTTTCAAGGTCCCGGCGGTCAGAACAAAAAACATGGCGGACAGTTCTCTCATTTTTAGTGAAAAAATTAATATTTTTGTGCATTAAAATGGATTTTATTTATTTTCTAAATATTCACTCAGTGAATGTACATAATCACTTTGTATGTTGGAATAGCCACGGGATATGACTGGCATTAACTTGCATTGTAGCCAAATCCGTGTCAGTTTCACGGAAATTTGAGCGATTCCGTGGCTATTCCACGGATTCCTGTGAGACCAGGTTGGGTTGAAAACAGGTATAAGTGACCCAGAATGATGGCACTCTTAGGTTCTCCATTGATCAACAGTGCATCTGGTGAATACAGTTTCTAGATTCGATCCCCACCCAAACCCTGCATGGAGGATCTGTTGGAAAGAGCACAGCCACATTTATCACCACTCTGGATTTGTGAAACGGCTACTGACAGGTGTCCCTTTTGGCCAACATTCATTGAGCTCCAGCCAACTTGCAGCTGAAGCTGTAGCTCAGAGAAACAAGGTTCTCAACACTGGGAATATTTCATGCAATGGACTGTGTAATCACTATTTGCTTGGAGGAGACTAGAGACATGAGGTAGGGGAGCAGGATAATTGTATACAGTCTGACACAATGAGTTCCCAGGTTGACACCTCTCCCTCCTAAAGTGTTTAATGAAGTGTCACCAGACCCTCAGAGACGAGGTGTAGACAAGCTACCATGTCATTTAACCTTTGTTTAAAGCTGGGAAAACTAATTCCTACTCTCTCAGGAGAACCTTTGTTGCTATGGCCATACCAAACATGAGGGCTGGTTTTAATGCTGGAGGAGTTGTTGGAGCAACCCAGTATCATCAAGACACTGTCAACATAGAAAATAAATACAATGGCCATTTTTTTTATTGTTTTTGCCGCTCTATATCCAACCCTCACCTCCCATTAGTGACCTGACAACTAGTTACCTGTATCTTTAACCCATAAGAACCCAGTTTAACCTATTTATCCTGAAAGGAAAGTTATGGGGGATATTCAACAGAACAAGTGGACCACACAGAACAAATTTATGATGTTTTAAAAAAAATACTACCGCTAAATGTCAAAGATCTGAGATGTGACATATACAAAAAGACACAAAATGACTTAAAAAAGACACAAAATTACTAAAAAAAGACACAAAATTACTAAAAAAAGACACAAAATTACTAAAAAAAAGACACAAAATGACTTAAAAAAGACACAAAATTACTAAAAAAAAGACACAAAATTACAAAAAAAAGACCCAAAATGACCAAAAAATGACACAAAATTACTAAAAAAACAATTACATTACATTAGGCTTTTATGGTAATTATGTTTATATTTATGTTTAGAATATTTCTTATTATAAAATGTAAAAAAATAGACACATTTTCTGCTTACAGAGACACAAATTTGCCTTTTTCTTTGCAAACATTTATCAAAATTGTGACATTAATAGTGCTGTTTAACAACAAATTATTTTTCAGATTTGTTTTTAAGTAGCATAATAATAATAATAATAAATCAATAATAAATAGAAAAAATAACCATGTGCCTTTTTGTTTGCATCTCCATAAAAATATATATCAAAATTGTGACCCTAATTTAACAAGTTAAATACAATACAGGACATTAACGGGTTAGCATTGTTAAATGGGTTTAAACTAGCCTAGTCACAAAAAATAAGCTTTTTGAAATGACTACTTTTTCACATTTCTTTTTCCAATCACACCCACATTTTTTATAAGCATAAAGCTGAATAAGGGAGATTCTAGAAGATTTAAAGTGTTTGTTACACGGGTGTCACCATAGGTTCTTATGGGTTAATCTATGCTTTTTAATGTGTATAGAATGGTTTGCCAAGGAAACAGACCAACAAGCTGTTAAAATAAATGTTTAGAAGTTGGAATTATATTCCTAAATCCTAAAGGATGTGTTGTTTGGGCTTCATATCTTAAGTGAGGAAGTCTGCTTGACATCTGACCAATATGAAACTACTATATCCATCACAGCTTTCTTTAAACTGGGGTTGTGACATATAGGAGCATAAATGGACAGTTTTGAGAGACTCTGGAAAATAAAAGGGCCCCGAAGGAGGTTCAAAAGTGATGCTGCATTACAAGACTCAATCTTGGGCCATCTGGACTTTCTCTGTATCTTTAACTGAATCTCCTTTGGGAGTTTTGCTGCTGAGGATAAACAGTTCTATGACCCAGAGGATAAAACCTGTGACTATTCTGTTATTGGATGGACTTAATAACCTCTAGTCCCTCTGACCTCCCCTTCCTCTTCTAATCCTTTCCTTATATACACTATATAACCTGTAATGACCTCTCCTGGCTCCTCACACATCCAATTTAATATTTGATATTATCAGTTTAAGTCATTTGGAAAAAGGTAGAGGTATTGGAATTGAGAAATGAACCAGAATTTCAACACTGTACCGTCTACCAGTGTCTCTATGTGTGTGAGCTTCTCTTGTTAACCTTTTCCTCTCTGTTTTCACTGCAGTGTTTATCTGCCATCAGTTATTATCACCAGGGAAACACTGGGTCAATGGGGGGAGCTAACAGAGCAAGCTAACCTTTGCTAATACTCTGCTGGAATCATTTCTCAAAAATACATATTTGTAAAAACTTCATATAGCATTTGTGAGTTACACTGTAAAAAATATTCTGTTTAATTTAGGGTAAAATACCGGCAGCTGGGGTTGCCAGAACTTTACCGTAAAAAATACAGTGAGTGGGTTTTCTACTGTAAATTTAAATGTAAATATCAGCTAAATCTGTCATTTAGACTGAAAAATCACTTGCCATTTTATCCCTATTGTGTCTCTTTTTGGTAATTTTGTGTCTCATTTGATAATTTTACGTATTTTTTTGGTTATTTTGTGTCTTTTTAGATAGTTTTGTGTCTCTTTTGGTCATTTTGTGTCTTTTTTGATGGTTTTGTGTCTCTTTTGGTCGTTTTCTGTCTCTTTTTTTGGTCGTTTTGTGACTCTTTTGGTCATTTTAGGTCCTTTGTTAGGTCCTTTGGTCTGCTATTATTTTTAGGGTAGTTATGTCCTTGTGACGTTATGGTATTTCTCCATTCATTTTAAATGAAAAATCTAATATTTTTTACAGGAAAACTGTGTTTTCTAAAGTTTATGACAGAAAAAAGTAAAAGTTTTGTGCTATTCTTTGATTTACGGTAATTAAAAGTGTCTACTACGGTGATATTACATTTTTAATTTCACGCCCTATTTCTGATATTATTTGACAGTGTTTTACTGTAATTTCTACAAACATTTTTTACAGTGTACTTAAAAAGGCTTTTATTTTTTTATCTTGCTAATTTCCTGGAAAATGATGACATTTTTTTTTACTTTCCCTCTCTATTGGAAAGGAAAATAATACAGAGGCAATTAAGCACAATCACAAAACATATCCATGGAAACGTTAAAATAATAAATGACCTGAGCAGAAAAATGTAATTGTGCTACTGCTACTTAGCTAAAACAAAACAGCACACTGCAAAAAAAAGCCAACTTGTATTTTTTGGCCTAAAACAGTGATTTAAGTTGGTAAAACTTGGAAATATAAATGATTGACATTTAGGGCAATAATGTAAGTTAGCACAACAAAGGAAGCCAGTTGTCTGCTCAAAAACAAGTTGGTGAGTTGTTGTTACTTATATCTTTAAGTTGGGGTTCACAACAAGGGACACTAGTTCTGATAACTCTTATTTCTTTGTTGGGAAATGCGGTCATTAGCGAAAGCTAGCGGCTAACTGACGCTAGCGGCTAACTGATGCTAGCGGCGCTGCTTGTTACAGCTACAAGAGTAGCCATTAGCGTATCAATGCTAACTCAAAATTTTGAGTTAGCATTGATGAAATGCAGTAAATTTTCTGGTTTTGAGCTGCTACTGGTAGGAATACATGTTATGATGAGAGTGGAGTAACTCAAATATAGCAGTAAAATAGTAAAAACTCTAATCATTATCTCACTTTTCCATTTATTTTAAACACAACATGCATTCAAACCACAAAAACAATATAAAGCATGTATGTTATGGGCCGGATGTGGCCCTCGGGTCGCTTTACACCATTTCCCTATGCTGAGAATCTGCAGAAACTTAAACAAGTTAGTTTGTGATTGAGTCATTACCCAGTTTTATGAGAT
>NC_081529.1:192500-232500 GCF_030273125.1 Centropristis striata
AGTTTTCGTTTTTGTCAACTTTTTTCATTCATAATTCAGTGTTTCTATTTGAACATGCAACACATGGTGAATATGTTTACTGAGACTGGGATGTTTACACTAGAACCAAAATACAAAACACCAGAACTGTAAGAGTTAATAACCTTATTGGGGCTGAGATGATAAACCAAAGGAAATAAAGGAAACATTTATTATGACCTCTTTGAATCTGGCACCCAACACATAGCCCATTACAAAAAAAACTAACACTAACACTAAAACTAATAAAAACTAAACTAAAACTAAGCATTTTCAAAAAATAAAAACTAAACTAAAACTAGAAAGCTCACTCTAAAAACTAACTAAAACTAACTGAATTTGAAAACAAAAATTCACAACGAAATTAAAACTAAAACTAATGAAAAATCCAAAACTATTATAACCTTGATGCAAACCACACAAAACAGCAGCAATGTTTCTACACTGCACATCACGATTAAACCAAAAATGGAAGTCACACTTCTTGCATCAAACCGAATCTAAAGGCAGGATTATTATGGCTGCCCTAGCTGCATACTGAACCTGATCTAGTCCTGGTTTTACTGTATGGCGGTCTGTCCCTCTATAGGAGGACAGCTGGCAGCCTGGCGTCAGGTCACGCTGACATACTGGAACCAGTCCAGCCAGCAGCTACATGACTCCAGGTTCCACTCTACATACCTGCAGGCCGGCCAAGGGCATGAAGTTTGTGAAAGTTGGTAGTCAGACTTGTAGAAGGCAAGAAGAAATACTTAGAGCAGCTATTCTCAACCTTGGGGTTGGGACCCCAATTGGGGTCGCGAGATGATTTCTGGGGGTCAATTCTGTCTCCACTGTGTTAAAGTGTTCATGTGCTAATGTGTTTTAGTCTTTTTGGTCATTTAATGTCTTTTTTTGGTCATTTTGTTTCTTTTTTGTGTCATTTTGTGTCTTTTTTGGGTCATTTTATGTCTTTTTTTGGTCATTTTGTGTATTTTTTGTGTCTTTTTGGGTCATTTTGTGTCTTTTTTTGGTCATTTTGTATCTTTTTTGTGTCATTTTGTATATTTTTTTGGTCATTTTGTGTCTTTTTTGTGTCATTTTGTCTTTTTTGTGTTATTTTGTGTCTTTTTTGTGTCTTTTTTTGGTCATTTTGAGTCTTTTTTGGTCATTTTGTGTCTTTTTTTGTCATTTTGTTTCTTTTATGGGTCATTTTTGTCTTTTTTGGGTCATTTTGTGTCTTTTTATGTCATTTTGTGTCTTTGTTGGTCATTTTGTGTCTTTTTTTGGTCATTGTGTGTCTTTTTTGGTCATTTTGTGGTCATTTTGAGTCTTTTTTGGTCATTTTGTTTCCTTTTTTTGGTCATTTTGTTTCTTTTTTGGGTGATCTGAACTGTGCGTGTGAGATTGTGTTCAGTGAGCGGGGGTCGCGGACAACATGCATGTTAAATTGGGGGTCGCGACTCAAAAAGGTTGAGAACTACTGACTTAGAGGATACTGAGAGGATAAGATGGGATGAAGGAGACACTGAGGGATGAAAACTACAGAAAAACAACAACAAAAGAAGCAAACCTGAGTGTGTATTGTCCATGTATGGTGTCTATCCCAGTGTAAACATGTAAAGTTTGCTGTGTTAGCTCTTTGAAGGAGGAGACTCCAGAGACAGACGGGAGCAGCTCCAGGTTAGGAAAAGGTCAACAACACATTCCACGTCCTCAAACGACCTCTTGTGTAGGAATCCTGAAACTGAATGTGTGTCCAGAATATATATCACAGCCTGAGCCTCATTATAGGGGACTGGAGAAGAGCTATCTCATTATATATACATTTCATTTATCTAAATCAGTTAAAAATCTATTCGGAAATTCATTTTTTGAAATTTTGCCTGCATACAAGACCTGTCTTTAATGAGAATGCCCACAAATATATACTGTAAAGTTACATCAAACAACATATATCAATTTAATAATAGGTTTGGGGTCCTTCCCTCCTCCATCATAATAAGGTTTTAAACATAAACTTTGGAATTATATCATTTTGGACCATTATTATAACTATAGATAATACCCAAATCCTTAGCGACTCATCCTCAGATAATTAGCATGCTAATGATAATGATAATTGTGACAATAACCTACAGCATAGATAATTTCTGACTGGCTATTTGACAAAAGTCACTAATTTAAAAGGCTCGGCTGCTTGACTGTGGTCCAGCTACGGCTTACAGGGCTGTGACCTTTATTATAAATGTGTTCAAACATAGAAAATATTAGAACTATAATGACCTGTGAACATTCTACAAGCAGAACAGATCATTTGAAGTAGTTAGGACCTCGGGGCAATCTCACCGAGCACTACTGTTATACTGTGGATTTCTTCTTCTTCCTCTTCCGGACGCAATTTCGTCCCGCTACTAGTCCTACAACTTGAAGAGTTGCAGGACAAATTATATATCAAAACGTGCGGTTTGATCGGGATCGGTGTGCTATTACTTTTCTCTACAGAATATGAATTTTTCGCGACGTAAGTTCCGAAAAACTACCCAAAATTTTGCATTGAAATGAATGGGACGGCCGAAAGAAAATGAGCGAAAAAGAACAATAATTGGAGATTTTCAAACGTCTACTTCTCCGGCATAATTTCACCTAGAGACTCCATTTAAACTTTAAACAGTAGACACAAGTCTTGTGTATCGGTGTATTAATCCACGTTTCGATAGGTCACATAGTTTTTTGTCAATCCCTGTTCAATGACCATGATCATTTTTGGAGAAATTCTGAGATTATAATGGGTGTGTATTGCACGGAATGTTCGTGTCACAGTGTGTGACATCATCACCAGAGTGTAGAGGGAGAGAAAAAACTGTCAAAAAATACATTTGAAAACTGCGCTCCAGGCCGCAAATTCCACTCTACAGAAATAATTTATACATAGAAACGTAGGAAAATTAGTCTTCTCCCTCACAATCCTCTGGTAAAGCTGTCAGAGTTATAGTTTGGGCGTAGGACGCACAGATGATCCACCAACACCACCAACAGCCTCATTGGCTCCCATATTAAAAACGCAGGAAGATTTCTTAACAAGGGAGATTTAACAGTTTTTTTAGATCACTCTAACAAAGCTATTTTTTCATTTTTCTTAAAAAAAACATATGTAGACGTTCAGGAAGAACTCAGGACGCTCAAAGTGAAGTCGGATCAATGATAGGTATTATGGTTTTGCCAAAAATGCTTTCTGTTCGAGGCCAGAAATTCCAGTCTGTCCACCTCTGGCTGCTGTCACTGAGCCGGAACAGGTGTCAGTTAATTCTGTTGATTGCTTTGATCTTTGATGTGATTACAGTTACAGATACACACACACACACACATGCATACACATGCTTCAAACACACACATGCACACTCTACAGCAATTCCTTTAAATCTTATCTCGCACAAGAAAAAAGATGGCAGCAAACCCTGGCTTTGATTAAGGACAATGACCTTCACCCTGGTTTGCTGGACAGCAGTATATTAAATGCTTCTTAGCAACTATTTGTACTATTCTATGTAATAAGCTGTTAGAGACTCTGCATTGCTACATGGTCGTATTTATCCTGCAGTTTGTGCTGCTGGCATTCCACCCGGGGATTATTCAGACTAAAAGGGATTTATAGTTTGATCGCTTGAACAATTTATGGCTGCCAGTCACATGGTGGTCCTATATCAACAGTATTGATTGGCTCCTATCATTCAGACTCTATTAAAGTGGCTCAAAGAAAGTGTTCAGGAACCCAATGTGCAGACTGAGTCCTCACTCTTGTTTTTCTTGTTTTCTCCTGCAGTTGGGGAATAATTGGAATCGATGGATTTGAGGCCAGTCAGAGTCACGATTTTAAACCAGTGGAGTTATGAAAACAAGAAATCTCAGCAAATGACTGCAAGAAGCCTAATCAATTAGTACTGATAAATAAAACACACACATACATATATATATATAAAATGAGATAATTGGACATGTGGGAATAAATTCAGCTATTGGCTATTAAAAGATGACCTTGGTCTGGATTATCCTGCATGCCATTAGTTATATTTAATTAATGACTTCTATCTGTGGAATATATTCTTGCATTGAATTTAATTTTAAGTGACAGTAAAACATGAGCAAAAGAGGGAACGATGTGACAAGAGAGGAGTCAGAAATGTTTAAATCACAGCCATGTTCTCATGTGCATTTAAAAACTGAATGAGAACAAACATCTATATTACATAAATATAATAAATGATAGATTATTTCATTCAATCTGGCTCACAGAAACAGTATATTATTTTTTTAAAAGGCTGCAAGACAGACGATCAGTCAGTAATATTAGCTGGCTTTATATATCTTATATTGGTGCATTTGCTTGATGTTTGTCTGTTAGTAAAGTCATCGACTAGTTTTTCATCTTAAGAAAAGTAATAACAACAAATGTACTTGTACAGCTGTTTAAATTTATGATAGAAGTGTTGAAGTGACTTTTTTTTGGCTATTAAAAAATGATGATAAGTTTAAATCACAGGCATGTTCTCATGTGCATTTAAAAACTGAATGAGCACAAACATTTATATTACATAAATATAATAAATGATAGATTATTTCATTCAAACTGGCTTGCATTAACAGTATAATACACTTTGTGTCCCTGCCATGATGTGGAGCTAAAAAAAAAATGGCAGAAAACTGAAATTACTGTATGTTTTTTGTTGCTGCAAGTTCTTTTCTACATTTTGTATAATTAATGTTTTCAGGCAAAAACAATGAGCAGATGTTTTCAGACACAGCTGTTGTTTGCAATGGTTCAATGGTCAAGTTATACAGTGCAACAAAAAGCTGCTGCCTACGCTTTAATTTTGCAGAGAAGCACGAAGCACACACAAAAAAAAAAAAAAAAAAAAAAACTGCCTTTTTTTTATGAGGCTGACCTATTTTAAAGTGATATCATGCATGTTTTAACAAGGATGTTCTGGTCAAGGGGTTAGCCTGAAGAAGGAGAAACAAGCAGTAGAACGTTAATTAAAAAGATTCCAAATTGCTGTGTGTGTGTGTGTGTGTGTGTGTGTGCGACTACCAATTATGCAGGTAATGAAGCCAGCTTCATTATAAAAGTACGACTCTAGGAGGAGAAACTGACTGCAGAACAACAATTAGCTGCAGTAGTGGGTAACACTTTACAATAACCATCTAACTTATGTTTATAAACCAATTAATAACCATTTACAAAGTGCTATATACATATTTAATCTTTAAATGTTTTAAACCAACTTCTTAAAGGCATATGAACCATTTCAAAATCATTAAAATTCTTAATATGGTGTTAAAAATGTTATAATGAGTGCAACTAAAACCATTAATAAACTATTAGTTTTAATTTAATTGTTTGTTAATGGTAAAGTAACTATAAACTTACATTAATATACCATCTATTAGCCATTTATAAATGATGTAGTTAGTTAAACATTAATAAATTATGTATTTACAATTCTAAATGGCCTATATACGGTTTATAAATGATGATTAAACATTAATAAACTATCTGTTTACCATTTATAAATGATGGTTATTGTAAAGTGTTACCCAGTAGTGTGTTCAGAGTAATGATACTGGTGGAAGATTAAGAACAAAGCAGGAAGTTTGGTTATCAAATGTGATGACAAAACTATGGGAAGTTCTTCTGCAGCATTATGTTTCTATGAAGCTGAGGAGCGTCCTCTGTATTCTAGTTGCTTGGTGCCGCTGCATGTATTTCACTGAGTCTCTGATTGATGTTGCAGACTCTGTTGCCACGCCTGTTCACTAATCACTGCAGCAGGAGGAATGAGGAAACATGTCAGCGTCCATCTATAAGGTCCTTATTAAGGCTCGCTGTGGAAAGATGGACGACACGTCCTCCTAATGTACAGGAGCAACCGAAAGTAAAGATATACGGGATCAAGGTCCCGCCCAAACACCCACCGACCAATCAGAGCACCATGTGAGCTGTCAATCATGACATCACAACCCTGTTTGTTGTGTTAAATAATGAATTAGACAGACAGACAGACAGACAGACAGACAGATAGACAGAGAGAGAGACAGACAGACAGAAAGACGGAGGGACAGACAGACAGACAGAAAGAGACAGACAGACAGACAGACAGAAAGAGAGACAGACAGAAAGAGAGAGAGAGAGAGAGACAGACAGACAGACAGACAGACAGACAGAAAGAGAGACAGACAAACAGACAGAGAGACAGACAGAAAGAGAGACAGACAAACAGACAGAGAGACAGACAAACAGACAGAGAGACAGACAAACAGAAAGAGAGAGAGAGAGAGAGAGACACAGACAGACAGACAGACAGAGAGACAGACAGAAAGAGAGACAGACAGAAAGAGAGACAGACGGAAAGAGACAGGCAGACAGACAGACAGAGAGAGAGACAGACAGAAAGAGAGACAGACAAACAGAAAGAGAGAGAGAGAGAGAGAGAGAGACAGACAGACAGACAGACAGACAGACAGACAGACAGACAGACAGAGAGACGGAAAGAGAGACAGACAGACAGACAGACAGACAGAGAGACAGATGGACAGAGAGAGACAGACAGACAGACAGACAGACAGACAGACAGACAGACAGACAGACAGACAGAGAGAGACAGACAGACGGAGAGAGAGAGACAGACAGACAGACAGACAGACAGACAGACAGACAGACAGACAGAGAGAGACAGACAGACGGAGAGAGACAGACAGACAGACAGACAGACAGACAGACGGATTGACAGACAGACAGACAGACACTTTATTCATCCTGATGGAGAAATTCAGGAATTAAAACCAAATATCAGAAAAATAAACACTTGAACACACATTAGTGTGATAAAAGCATTTGAGGTGTTTTTTTTTTAACTTAACCCTAACGACTTTAACGGTTTTAAAAGCTTTATTTAAGCTAAGTTATATCACAGCTGATACCATGGAGGCTATCTATTTATTTTATTCTATTTCTTTACCAGTCAAGACTAAAGTCTAACAACAGTTTAGACTTAATGCTGAACAAAAATGATTCATTATTAATTGAAAATTGAATTGAAACGTGGCCTTAAAAAAATGATTGAATAATAATTGAATTGTAGAGGAAACATGTCAGCCTGCAGGTAAAGGTATGCAGAGAGTGAGAACATTTCAACATGTTATTTAAATGATTTAAACATTTAATAACAGTGTCTCTATTCACACAGTTCTCATTTAAAGTCACAGCAACATGTTCCCTGAAACATTGGGTTATAATCTCTTTTTTAATATCCGTATGCAAATCATATCCATAACTTTATCGACTCTTGGAGAGACAGAGTGAAGTTTTGGGTGAGCAGACATGCAGGATGATTAATGCCAGCATCAATCCATTTAATGATCAATGCATAAACTGAAATTAATGCAGCTGCAAGATGAATGTAGTCAAGATGAACCTTTACACTTTATGTTCTGACACGCCTGTATTCACATACAGCATCACACAAAGTGGAAGAAAAAAATACATCCAGCTATAAAACACTCCTGGGTATTCATGTTTCATGCATTTATAAAAGACTTTCTGTGGATATAGAGTTATTCATCTCCCCCAGTGGGCAGGTATATCCATAAAAACCAGCTTCAGATCTCTGCTTTATATCTCTGTGATTTCTCAGCTGGAAAAATCCTGACTGAACCCAGAATGCACTCAATGACACCAACACACATCCAATCCTCCACTAACTTACATTATTGCCCTAAATGTCAATAATTTATATTTCCAAGTTTTACCAATTTAAATCACAAAGAAAAGTTGGGTGAACTCAAAATTTCAAGGCAACAAACTTCGATAAAATTTAAGTTGGACAATTAAACTAAATATTTTAAGTTTTGTTTTTGAGTTTGCTCAACTCTGAATTCAGATTTTTGTCAACTCAACTGTAAGTTGTACTAACTTATAATTTTACATTGTAATAACTTTTAATCCTTACTTCTGCTAACTTCTGCAATGTGCTGAATTGGCACGATTGTAACGCCGCTATGAAATGTCAGCTAATGTTGCGAACACAATTTTGAGTTAGCATTGATACGCTAATGGCTACTCTTGGAGCTGTAACAAGCAGCGCCACTAGCATCAGTTAGCCACTAGCATCAGTTAGCCGCTAGCATCAGTTAGCCGCTAGCATCGGTTAGCCGCTAGCATCAGTTCGCCGCTAGCATCAATTAGCCGCTAGCATCAGTTAGCCACTAGCATCAGTTAGCCGCTAGCATCAGTTATCAGAACTATTGTCCCTTGTTGTGAACCCCAACTTAAAGATATAAGTAACAACAACTCACCAACTTGTTTTTGAGCAGACAACTGGCTTCCTTTGTTGTGCTAACTTACATTATTGCCCTAAATGTCAATAATTTATATTTCCAAGTTTTACCAACTTAAATCACTGTTTTAGGCCAAAAAATACAAGTTGGCTTTTTTGCAGTGCATGAATAGAGCAGTTTGAAAATGTTGGTTTGATTTAATTGGGATCTTAAGGATCTTAATCAACTTTATTAGAAATGTTTCTGGTGGAGACTCTTTCATTACTCAGGCATCTTATGTTTTCTACTTGTTTCAGTGTACAATTCTAGAAGTAGATGAGTAGTGTTGCTGGAATACTGTTATATATAGACACTTTTTGAATTACATGTACTTTTAAAAATAAAAAAAAATCTTCGCACAAGAAAAAAGATGGTAGCAAACCCTGGCTCTGATTAAGGACAATGAGCTTCACCCTGGTTCTGACATATACAGCATCACACAAAGTGGAAGAAAAAAACACATCCAGCTATAAAACACTCCTGGGTATTCATGTTTCATGCATTTATAAAAGACTTTCTGTGGATATAGAGTTATTCATCTTCCCCAGTGGGCAGGTAGATCCATAAAAACCAGCTTCAGATCTCTGCTTTATATCACTGTGATTTCTCAGCTGGAAAAATCCTGACTGAACCCAGAATGCACTCAATGACACCAACACACATCCATTCCTCCACTAACTCACATTATTGCCCTAAATGTCAATAATTTATATTTCCAAGTTTTACCAACTTAAATCACAAAGAAAAGTTGGGTGAACTCAAAATTTCAAGGCAACAAACTTCGATAAAATTTAAGTTGGACAATTAAACTAAATATTTTAAGTTTTGTTTTTGAGTTTGCTCAACTCTGAATTCAGATTTTTGTCAACTCAACTGTAAGTTGTACTAACTTATAATTTCACATTGTAATACATTTTAATCCTTACTTCTGCTAACTTCTGCAATGTGCTGAATTGGCACGATTGTAACGCCGCTATGAAATGTCAGCTAATGTTGCGACCACAATTTTGAGTTAGCATTGATATGCTAATGGCTACTCTTGTAGCTGTAACAAGCAGTGCCGCTAGCATCAGTTAGCCGCTAGCATCAGTTAGCCGCTAGCATCAGTTAGCCGCTAGCTTTCGCTAATGTCCGAATTTCACCGCTTTCCGGCATTTCCCAACAAAGAAATAAGAGTTATCAGAACTATTGTCCCTTGTTGTGAACCCCAACTTAAAGATATAAGTAACAACAACTCACCAACTTGTTTTTGAGCAGACAACTGGCTTCCTTTGTTGTGCTAACTTACATTATTGCCCTAAATGTCAATAATTTATATTTCCAAGTTTTACCAACTTAAATCACTGTTTTAGGCCAAAAAATACAAGTTGGCTTTTTTGCAGTGCATGAATAAAGTAGTTTGAAAATGTTGGTTTGATTTCATTGGGATCTTAAGGATTACAACTTTACAAACAGTAGATGAGAATACAGTAATTACTGTATCAACTTTATTAGAAATGTTTCTGGTGGAAACTCTTTCATTACTCAGGCATCTTATGTTTTCTACTTGTTTCAGTGTGAAATTCTAGAAGTAGATGAGTAGTGTTGCTGGAATACTGTTATATAGACACTTTTTAAATTACATGTACTTTTAAAAATAAAAAAAAATCTCTCCACAGCAAAATTTGAAGTGTTGTTTTTTCAGTGTTAATCATTTTGAGTTGGTGAGTGTTGATTTTAGAGTTTCTTTTAACATCGTAGTGATCAAAAAGCTTCTGTTACATGTTAACACCTGAGTTAGATTCACTTCAGTTGGAGTTGATTTTCAGATTTTGTGACTTGTATGTTCGGCTAAAGACAGAATGAACTTTTAATGTATCGTAAAACAAAACAATGAATGTTAATTATCACATTAGTGAAAGGAAATAACATGATTTTAGGGTTAAAAATGTACTTTGTGTCATAAAATAACACGATGTATGTTAAAAATTACCACTCAAAGTGAAAAGGAATAACACTATTTTGAGTTAAAAGTGCACTTATGTGTTGCCATAAAACAACACCAAGGGTGTCAAATATTCAACACTATTAAAGAGTTAAAATATAAAAACAAGTTTTCATTGTGTAATTTTAACTCAGAATCCGTGAGAACTATATAAACTCAGAAAAAGTGTTAAATTTAACTCTCTGTGAGCTGAATTAACACTCCCGGTTTTGCTGTGTCTAAAGCAATTCCTTTAAATCGTATCCCGCACAAGAAAAAAGATGGCAGCAAACCCTGGCTTTGATTAAGGACAATGAGCTTCACCCTGGTTCTGACATATACAGCATCACACAAAGTGAAAGAAAAAAACACATCCAGCTATAAAACACTCCTGGGTATTCATGTTTCATGCATTTATAAAAGACTTTCTGTGGATATAGAGTTATTCATCTCCCCCAGTGGGCAGGTAGATCCATAAAAACCAGCTTCAGATCTCTGCTTTATATCTCTGTGATTTCTCAGCTGGAAAAATCCTGACTGAACCCAGAATGCACTCAATGACACCAATCCTCCACACACACACACACACACACACACTCCCTCCCTCAGCATGATTGCAGCAATAGTCTCAGCGAGCCCATGATGACTCATTCCACGCTCCAATTTCATGAACCTGTGCACACAAATGCACAGAAACACACACACACACACATAAGGAGATAATGAGATGTGATCCAGCTCCTGTTGGCCCCGCGTGCCCTTTAATGCGGCAGCAGAACAACTCGACCACTTAGCGATACACACCGAGGCTTCTGATTGGTCCAGGCGGCTCGGTGCTTCCTAAACATGACGGAGCTGGAGAGGAACCCATGTGTGTGTGCACATGTGTGTGTGTGTGTGTGTGAGGCGGGCGATCTGATTGGCTGACGTGGTGATCTGCGTTCTGTACATCGCTGCGATGGGAGCCACAGGTGGCTGGGGAAGGGTGCGCGTTGCCGTGGCAACACGAAGCAGAGGGCGGGGATAAGTTATGGCGCTATGATGTGAGGAGACTATCAATGATGGAGGGGAACACATGTGATTGTCTGAGAGGACAGAGGCTGTCTGAGGTAAGACTTCATGTCCCTCCCTCCCTCATCACGCTCTTCCCTTCTCCTCCTCTACCTCCCACCTCTAATCTCTCCCTTTCTTATCTCTTTAAACTCTCCCTTCACACTGATTTCCTGCTCCCTTGTCTTGTGTCCAACAGGGAACAGCGTGTTACCACATTACCAGTCCTGTGTTATTAAATCAGAGCATTTTGAAGAACAGACTTAATATGCAGCAGCAGTGCTGAGCATGGTTTACAATCAGGGATCTTAACAATCATCTTATGACTAAGGAAGCTGTTCCACATTTAAAGTAGTTAATGCTAACGCTGATTCTTCTGATCACTGTGAGGAGCCCTGGTGTTCCTATTGGCTGACAGCTGTCTTGTTCAGGTCAGGCGGCAACCTCCGTGTCTGAGCATGGAGGCCAACCAGGAAGTGCCTTAAGCCTGCAATTCACCGAAAATTGCAGCAGGGGGCGCTAAGTTTGGCTGCAAAAAAAATCTGCACATTCATTTCAGTGCTAAATTTGAAAACTTCTCACTTGATTTATTACCTCAGAAAAAATTTTCAGGCCAACACTATGGTCTCAATCACTAGTAAAAATCATCTTCAAGACAATTTGATGTCAATAGTTCTAATAATGGCCCCATTTAGAAGAAAATAGAAGATAAAGAATCGTATGATTTGGGGCGGGGCTACCTTTGATTGACAGGTCACTGACAAGGCGAGCCGTCACCAGGAGAGAAGCAGAGCAATGCGTATCCATGGCAACGAGTCAATAAAGTTATATATAACGTTATATAGATAGAAAAGAGGAGGTTTAGCGGTTTGGTCTCATAACTTTGACCCTTTCACTGTATTTTCACTTAATGACAGTTTATTTGAACGTTTTGTTCAGTAAATGTCTTGTTCAGTGTTTGGTTGGACTAACAGACACTCCAAGGAGTCGCTGCTCAGTTTTCTGAGGTCAGAAAGATACATTTTGTTTTTGTTTTTTTGCTAGCCAAAACTAACATCCCAGTTAATGCTCCAGTTAATGCTAACATGAATTAGCAGCAGCTTCTCTCAGTCAGGTTGAGGTGTAGAGAGGCTGTAGTCAGTGATCAGATCCCTCTCCTCCTCCACAGTCCAAATATGGTCTGCTTCCTGTATCAGAAACAAGATGGCGACGAGTGTAACGCTGAACTCGATGCTTCCAACGGGCCACAAACCAACTGGTGACGTCACGGTGACTACGTCCATTATTTATATACAGTCTATGGTTCAGGTGCATGATTCAGGTTTGTCCAATCAGATTTCAAAGGGATTCCCGTAAAGACGTGCAGCAGTTTTAGCCCTGTGATTATTCCACTGCAGGTGCAACATGAAGTCCATTACTGATGCAGTTATGGTGGTTTAATGTGACAGTAACAGGATAAGTAGAGAGGAATACTAATCAGGCCAGCACAGATATATTCACACACACAGTTATTCCCTGTCTGAGTGCTGCTAATGCATCACACACAAAATATAGAGATATCAAAACCCAGAGTGTTCAACGAAAATGCTGCTACAGTGAAATGAGTCATTAAGTTTTTTTGGTGGAAGTGGAAGCTACAAATAAATTAAATAAAGATAAAACAAACCTCCACCAACCAACATTACCTGCCCCCTGCCTTGGGTTCAGGGGTGATCCTGTATGGCAGCTATTCTCAACCTTGGGGTCGGGACCCCAATTGGGGTCGCGAGGAGATTTCTGGGGGTCAACAAATCATTTAGGAAGTCAGCTCTGTCCCCACTGTGTTAAAGTGTTCATGTGTTTTAGTCTTTTTGGTCACTTAATGTCTTTTTTTTGGGTCATTTTGTGTGTTTTTTGGTAATTTTGTGTCTTTTTTTATCATGTTGTGGTCAATTTGTGTCTTTTTTGGTCATTTTGTTTCCTTTTTTTGGTCTTTTTGTGTTGTTGTTTTTTGTCGTTTTGTGTCTTTTTGGTCATTTTGTTTCTTTTTTGTATGATCTGAACTGTGCGTGTGAGATTGTGTTCAGTGAGTGGGGGTCACGGACAACATGCATGTTAAATTGGGGGTCGCGACTCAAAAAGGTTGAGAACTACTGGTGTATGGGAGGTTGGGTAATGGTTATTATAAACCTGTTGTCCTATTTCCTTTTGTTATGTTATATTGCACTGAGAAATAAAAAAAAAAAAAAGGAAGTGTAAGCTCGCTTGGTGCTGTGTATTTACCAACAGGATCATTTAGTGGAAATGTTAACCCAAGCCCTATATAGCCTGGCATCGCTAGAATAATTAGCATAGTGTATCAGTCTCTTCATTTTTGATTTCCAAGGGTGTTATTGAAGGGCAAAGACCACAATGCCTCTTATTAAAGAATGAGCAGTGGCTCTCAGAGAAAGACATGTAGCTCAGTGAATTAAAGGTTTATTTAAACCAAACCTGAGTTGGTAAATGTAGGATGCATAATGAAGTGTGTGTTACAAAAGGTTAACAAGGTATTAACCTTGTCTTAGTTTGGTTAAAGGAAGAAGCTTCAGTTCAGAAAAATAAATATGACGACAGATATTCAAAGCTCCATTGGCAAACCTCAATAGAAACTTCCAATGTAAAAAAAAAAAAAGACATCTGGTCCAACCCGAGGGCTGCTTCAAGCTACAACTTCCCACTAACTTGTATTTCAAGTCTCTTCTCTATGAGCTGTTGCTGCTGCTGCTGCAGGGTTAATGACCTTTACTGCAAAGCACTTCCCAACACTCTTAATCTGCTGTCTGTCTCCACTCTGTATCATCTAATATGGCAGAAATGCCATTTAAATGTCAGTTAGTGATGCAAAGAATTGAAAAGATATGGAATGAAACACATGAAAAACAGGCTTTTCTTGTCCCCATTAGTATACAATAGCAAGGTGAAACACATAGACACCCTGTTACTGAGCAGGAACATGCTGATAAACAAGCATATGAAAATAAGAAAAATTAACTCACCGTTGCATTCTTCTCTTTACTTTTGATGCTTTTCTCTCCTTTTATATTCACAATATAGATGTGTTTACTCTTCCAGCTTCCAAAGGTTCATAATGCTCTGAGTTTAATCTGCCAGGGATTCTTTATTCTTTATTCTTTATTCTTTATTCTTTATTCTTTGCCTCCAGAGGAGGAAAAGCTGATGAGGATCCCCAGAACTTCCCCAGCTCCTTTCCTTTCTTGGGTAGATTTACTCCTCTGGAGGCTTCAGCTCAAGGCAGAGGGATCTTGTGAGTCTCTTCTGTGATCTCCAAAGGCCTCTGGGGCGTTTTCTGATTTATGCTACAGCTCAGATGGTGGATGAGGCTTGTGTATGATGTGACTTTGCTGAGGAGCAAATGAAATGAAGTTGCCTGGCGGGCAGGGCTCCTGAGTCTCTTCTCCTGCTCCTCTGGAGGCCTCCCTGGCTACTGTTGCTATCCTGCTGCCTCTAAGGCTGGTGGAAGATGCTGAAAGTGAGAAGTGAGTCTTCTACTGGGTAGAGTGAAGCACCAGGATGCTGAAGAGAAGACTTCCCTTGGATTTCCTTGAGTGAGAGTCAAACTAGAAGCTGTGTCTGCTGAGGTATATGGTTTCCTGCCAGGTATTTATATATATATATATATATTGTAGAGAAGGGTGAGGCTGTTGTGAACATGTAGCTGGCTTTTTTCTGGCAATATGACCTTTTATTTTATTTCCTTCCCGGTAATAACTGGCCCAGCGACCAGGCTACAGGTGAGGATCGGTGCGGTTCAGGCAGTGAGCAGGTCTGAGCTGGCAGGTGGTGAGAGGTCCAAGGTCATCGCTGGTCGTCACGGTTGCAGTGAGGAGAGCTTGAGAGGCAATACAGGTTGTCATGGTAACAGCAGCGAGAGGTCACACAGGTGTGTTTTGTTCCAGTCGCTGGGTCGGTTGGCTGTTTCGGTGGAGGAGGTAGGCAGTCAGTGGGAGAACATCCCTGAGGTAAACGGATCAAATGTTGCACCAAGAGAAGAGAAAAGGAGGAACTGATAACGGATTATTATAAATTGCTTTTTCACTTTGTTTTCTTTCCTTTTTCTTTTCTATTTCTCTGGGAGGTAGAACGCAGAAGAAGAGGTATTCTCTGACTGGATCAGAGGCAGAGAGAGGACCAGGAGGTTCAGTAGTGTTGGTTCAGTCTAAAGGAAATTCTTCAATCTTGTGTCTCTTGAAGAAGAATGCTGGTGTTTTCCCAGAGTCCATCTGAGGGAGTCGCTGCTTGGCCCTGACGCTGAACATGGACAGGTAGGTGTGTTCAGGGGCTCCCCCTGTGGAAGACAGGCACAGGTTAGAATATATAGATATATATATATATATCACTCTATTATACTTCAATGGAAAGACAAGAAGCCCCACCTCCTTATTTCTGACTGAAAGACTTGATGATCTTCCTATGCTTGGGGAAACATAGTACTGTATTGGTGTCTGCTCTGAGATAATAAAAAAACCTTCACAAACCGTCATTTTGTGTGTTTTTTTTGTCATTTTGTGTCTTTTTTTTGTCTTTTTTTTATCATTTTGTGGTCAATTTGTGTCTTTTTTGGTCATTTTGTGTCTTTATTTGGTCTATTTGTGTTGTTGTTTTTTGTTGTTTTGTATCTTTTTGGTAATTTTGTTTCTTTTCTGGTCATTTTGTGTCTTTTTTGATCATTTTGTGGTCAATTTGTGTATTTTTTGGTAATTTTGTTTCCTTTTTTTGGTCATTTTGTTTCTTTTTTGGGTGATCTGAACAGTGTGTGTGAGATTGTGTTCATTGAGCGGGGGTCATGGACAACATGCATGTTAAATTGGGGGTCACGACTCAAAAAGGTTGAGAACTACTGTCTTAAGGCATACGTATGAACAAAACGCCAATGCTGACATGACTCTGCTGAGGCTTTTATTTGGATCGTTCTGAATAGAGTCCAAACCTCCAAGTCTGAATCAACTTGTGGGTAATCAGACATATAAATCCTGTCTCTTATTCCATGAATATTTTTAAGGATGTTGCTGAGGTTTATTGCCTACCAGTCACCCAAAACTGATAAAAATAATTTTCCATGAGAGGTCTTCAGTAACATAAAGCAAGTCCAGCTTCACTCAATTCTGCTTGTCTGGATTTTGAACCAGATCAAGATAAGAAACAGAAAATAACAGAGCCAACAGCAACACAGGGCAGAGGCATCATGCATTGCATGATGGGAGGAAAGCAGAGAATCAACAGTCTTCTTTGAGACATTTGGTTCTTTTCTGCAGTAATTGCGGATGCAGAGGAAGGTACATTAGGAGTGGCAGAGCACTCACTGAGATCAGGAAAACGCTCCTAATCACAGTTAGGAACATCTGTCAAGCTTTGATGCCACTTGGTTGCAATTACATGCATACTAATGGATGATTTCTTCTTTATGTGCAATGAATGCTGGACATGATGCACCAGGAAAGTGACTCACTCAGAGGAACAAAAGTAAAGCAACATGTGTGCAGAGATTTTGTGTTTCTGCATGATGGAAGGAAGAGAAATCAGATTCATAGAGTTCATTCTGCTGTTACAAAAGCTACAGTACTGGTTCAGTATGCAAAGCAGCTACTGGGGAGAAAATCTATTGTTGGCAACCCACATTTGAATGTACACAATGTACAGACACACACACACACACATTCCCTGTTAATCTTCCTCCATCTGTGCAAGCTGCTCTGGGTTGGTCTCTGCTACAAACACACACTTCTCTTTGTGTGACTTTTCTCTCACACAGACAAACAGACACACAAAAGCTCTCCAATGAAACAAGCGTCAGACTCAAAGTCTATCCTTCATTATAGGAAGCTGTTCTCAACCTTGGGGTCGGGACCCCAATTGGGGTCGCGAGATGATTTCTGGGGGTCGCCAAATCATTTTGGAAGTCAGCTCTGTCTCCACTGTGTTAAAGTGTTCATGTGTTAATGTGTTTTTGGTCATTTAATGTCTTTTTTTGGTCATGTTGTGGGGTTTTTTGTTTGTCATTTTGTGCCTTTTTGTGTCTTTTTAGGCCATTTTGTGTCTTTTTTAAAATCATTTTGTTTCCTTTTTTGTCATTTTCTGTATTTATTTGGTGATTTTCTGTATTTATTTGGTGATTTTCTGTCTTTTTTTGGTGATTTTCTGTCTTTTTTGGTCATTTTGTGTCTTTTTTTGGTCATTTTCTGTCTTTTTTTGTCATGTTGTGTCTTTTCTGGTCATTTTCTGTCTTTTTTTGGTCATTTTGTGTCTTTTTTTGATCATTTTGTGTATTTTTTTGGTCATTTTGTGTATTTTTTTGATCATTTTGTGTCTTTTTGATCATTTTGTGTCTTTTTTGGTCATTTTGTTTCCTTTTTTGGTCATTTTCTGTCTTTTTTGATCATTTTGTATCTTTTTTTGATCATTTTGTTTCCTTTTTGGTCATTTTGTGTCTTTTTTTGGTAATTTTGTGTCTTTTTTTGGTCATTTTGTGTCTTTTTTGGTCATTTTGTATCTTTTTTTGATCATTTTGTGTCTTTTTTGATCATTTTGTGGTCAATTTGTGTCTTTTTTGGTCGTTTTGTTTCTTTTTTGGGTGATCTGAACTGTGCGTGTGAGATTGTGTTCAGTGAGCGGGGGTCGTGGACAACATGCATGTTAAATTGGGGGTCGCGACTCAAAAAGGTTGAGAACTACTGCTTTAAGGAACATTTTGAGACTCACAGGAAACCTTTTTATCTGAATGCCTTCACTTTTTGCCTGGCTGAGCTTCAAGCACTCTTCAGCCTGTAAGCACCACTCGTCCAATACATTAACAGTAAAAAGGACAGAAAAGAACATAAACTCCTACACTCACACACTCCCTCTCACACACTCAAACACAACTCATGTATTCAATTAAATTGAGTAGCACTCAGACTCTACACCTTCACACCAGGGACGGGTTTTGAAACCAGATTGGTCAACTTTGTCTTTTTGGATCTCTATGTAGGCGCCTTGCATCACACAATGGTGGTTTTGTGTCTCTGGGTCGTCATTATTTTGTCTTTTTATTGAATTTTTGTCTCTGTGGTCACCTCGTCTCTCTGTGTGGTTGTTTGGCATCACTTTGTGGTCGTTTTGTGTCTTTTTATAGTCCTTTTGTGTCTCCATGTGGTAGTTTTGCATCACCTTATTGTGCTTTATTCTGTTTATGGTAATTATGTTACTCTTTGTGGTTATTTAGCATCATGTTATAGTTGTTGTGTGTCTCTAAATGTTTTGTAGTCATGTGTAGTAAAGTCTCTTTATCATCATTTGTGTCTCCATGTGGCTGTTTTGCGTTACTTTATGGTTGTTTATTTCTCAGTGGTCACTTCCTATTCATGATGTTGTCATTGTGAATCACTGTGTCGCTGTTTGGCCTCTCTTTATTGTTGTGTCTCTTAGTGTTCTTTTTGTGTGTCTGTGGTCATTTCATGTCCCCGTGTAGTATTTGTGTGTCTTTATTTGGTCAATTAGTGCCTCAATGTGTTGTTGTTTTGTCTGTCTCTATGTGGTTGTTTTGTCTCTTTGTGGTTGTTTGTGTCTTTGTGGTTGTTTTGCATCTCTTTGTGGTTGTTTTGTGTCACTTTGTGGTTGTTTTGTGTCACTTTGTGGTTGTTTTGCATCTCTTTGTGGTTGTTTTGCGTCTCCTTGTGGTTGTTTTGCATCTCTTTGTGGTTGTTTTGTCTCTTTGTGGTTGTTTTGCATCTCTTTGTGGTTGTTTTGCATCTCTTTGTGGTTATTTTGTGTCACTTTGTGGTTATTTTGTGTCACGTTGTGGTTGTTTTGCATCTCATTGTGGTTGTTTGTGTCTTTGTGGTTGTTTTGCATCTCTTTGTGGTTGTTTTGAATTTCTTTGTGGTTGTTTTGCATCTCATTGTGGTTATTTTGTGTCACTTTGTGGTTGTTTTGCATCTCATTGTGGTTGTTTGTGTCTTTGTGGTTGTTTTGCATCTCTTTGTGGTTGTTTTGAATTTCTTTGTGGTTGTTTTGCATCTCATTGTGGTTGTTTTGTGTCACTTTGTGGTTGTTTTGCATCTCATTGTGGTTGTTTGTGTCTTTGTGGTTGTTTTGCATCTCATTGTGGTTGTTTTGCATCTCTTTGTGGTTGTTTTGCATCTATTTGTGGTTGTTTTGCATCTCTTTGTGGTTGTTTTGCATCTCTTTGTGATTGTTTTGCATCTATTTGTGGTTGTTTTGCATCTCTTTGTGGTTGTTTGTGTCTTTGTGGTTGTTTTGCATCTCTTTGTGATTGTTTTGCATCTATTTGTGATTGTTTTGCATCTCTTTGTGGTTGTTTTGCATCTCTTTGTGATTGTTTTGCACCTATTTGTGGTTGTTTTGCATCTCTTTGTGGTTGTTTTGTGTCACTTTGTGGTTGTTTTGCATCTCTTTGTGGTTGTTTTGCATCTCTTTGTGGTTGTTTTGTCTCTTTGTGATTGTTTTGCTTCTCTTTGTGATTGTTTTTTGTCACTTTTTTTGCACCTCTTTGTGGTTGTTTTGTGTCACTTTGTGGTTGTTTTGCATCTCTTTGTGGTTGTTTTGGTTTTGTGTCTCTTTGATTGGCTTTCCAAAGAGAACTGTTTATAGGCCTTTGAACCAGGCATTCTGGTTCAATGTATCCTGTTCAGTAATTCACCCGTGATACTGTAAGGCCACCTACTTAACACCTTCTGACGTGGAAACAGAGACAAAGGCCTGTTCAAAACCTCCCCTTTTCATTTAATTTCATCTCTGTAACTATACTTGTGTTAAGTTGAAGTACGCACATATAAACCTGTCCCCTTTCCCTCCTTTCACTTCCCATTTGTGGCGAACTAAATAAGGCATGGCAGGGCGAGTCTCCTCTCTCTAACTCGAGGAGCCTCCCAGGCAAACAAATGAGACCTCAGCAGAGGGGCTAATTAACCGGCAGCAGGAAATGCCAAATGAAAGAGACACAGAGATTAATCTTATGAGGGAAGACGGAAGGAGAGAGAAAAGAGCCGTTTTGTACAAGATGAATCATCCTGTAAGCAGCAGCAATAAAACACTTCCCTCCCCCAGCAGCTATAATGACAGATGTACAGTACAGGCTGCTATCAGGAGTTTACCAGAAATACAGTACGGGTGTCAAAATGCAAAAGAAACCTCCAGTTGATGGCTGGTTGTCTGCCAAAGTGGCTGTGAATGTGGGGAAAAAGAGGATCAGCAGCCAAAAATAACCACCATTTGGTTAGTGGAAGGTGAGAAAAGGAGAAAGATTGGAAGGAAAAGAGAACAAGGGGGCTTAAATATAAATGATATGGATCCTAAATTAAATCTGGGTAATCTTCAAATATTTCCTCTCTGTCTCTGATTTATGGCATTCAAGTTTGATGTTTGTCCAAATGAAAACAGCTAAAGCAACAATGAATTGATCCAATTGAGTAATGTGATCCCAACCCTGAGCCAAAACAGGACCATTTATGTAATTAAATCAAATAAAACGGAGATAAATAGATGTTCAGAAAATTATGTAACTATAACTTAGGGGTGGGTGATATAGGTAATTAGTTAAATTAATTAATTTTATTTTCCAGTAACGCTAATCTGAAGATATCCTTTGAAATGAGAGCAAGAAAAATTACGTTGGATCGAGTTTCATGTCATCGGCTTAAAAAGAATAGTATATTAAGTATACTGGATATATCGCCCACCCATAATGGAAACCATTCTTATGATCATAGCCAGAAGAAAATAACACATTTTAGATCTTGGATTTATTTTACTGTAACAACTTTTTGTTTTATATTCAGCATTTCTGCACATTCTCACTGTACAGTGAAGATTTGTTGGTTCAGATTGGGGGCTTTATGGCTGTTTGGCAAGTAAGTAGGATGACTGTTTCCTATCTGCCCTTGACCTTTGACCCCTCAGCGATGAGGAAAGGAACCACAACTTGGCTAAGTTATCCTCCAGGCATCAACAAACTTGTTGTTTCCAGTGTCTCTCAGCCAGTTGACTTGTCTCTTTTACTACTAAGAGACTGGCACAGTGACCTAGAACAGCATGTGTGTGTGTGTGTGTGTGTGTGTGTGTGTGTGTGTCTCTTGGCTGAAGCTCTGTCTCAGTATTTGGCAGCAGGTAGCAGTGAGGTCATGCAGTGATCCTATCTCCGGGTAGTTTTTTTTTCATGCCTTTTTTTTTTTTTTTTCCTGCAATTTTGGACATGGATGGCATCCGAAGCCTAGAAAACACCCACCAACCGCCTACACACTCTGCAGAAACAACGGAGGGTACTCAGCCAAGTGTGTGTGTGTGTGTGTGTGTGAGAGTGTGTGTGTGTGTGTGTGTGACCTTTTTTTTCCTGAGCGGTGCAATGTTCCTCTGCACCAGGCTAAATAAAACGTTCGCTCCAAAAAGCTATAAGAGTATTATCTGTGATTGAAAATGTCTCTCCCCGCTTTGAAGCTACACTTGCATTTTTGCATTTTTTTTTTTAATTTGGTAAGTAACTGGGCTGTAAAATTAGGATCATATGCTTATTAGTCAGTGTGTTGCACTGCAGAGCGCTTTGGTGACAGAGTGAAGTCAATGGCTCCAAGTGGTTATACAGAACATATGAAACGATACACAGCAAAAAAAGAAAAGTTGGGTCAACTCAAAATTTCAAAGCAACAAACTTGGATAAAATTTCAAGTTGGACAATTAAACTAAATATTTTGAGTTTTGTTTTTGAGTTTGCTCAACTCTGAATTCGGATTTTTGAACTTATAATTTTACATTGTAATAACTTTTAATCCTTACTTCTGCTAACTTCTGCAATGTGCTGAATTGGCACGATTGTAACGCCGTGATGAAATGTCAGCTAATGTTGCGACCACAGTGTTGAGTTAGCATTGATACGCTAATGGCTACTCTTGTAGCTGTAACAAGCAGCGCCGCTAGCATCAGTTAGCCGCTAGCATCAGTTAACCGCTAGCGTCAGTTAGCCGCTAGCGTCAGTTGGCCGCTAGCGTCAGTTGGCCGCAAGCGTCAGTTGGCCGCTAGCGTCAGTTGGCCGCTAGCGTCAGTTAGCCGCTAGCGTCAGTTAGCCGGTAGCGTCAGTTGGCCGCTAGCGTCAGTTAGCAGCAAGCTTCAGTTAGCCGCTAGCGTCAGTTAGCCGCTAGGGTCAGTTAGCCGGTAGCATCAGTTAGCCGCTAGCTTTCGCTAATGACCGAATTTCACCGCTTTCCCTCATTTCCCAACAAAGAAATAAGAGTTATCAGAACTATTGTCCCTTGTTGTGAACCCCAACTTAAAGATATAAGTAACAACAACTCACCAACTTGTTTTTGAGCAGACAACTGGCTTCCTTTGTTGTGCTAACTTACATTATTGCCCTAAATGTCAATAATTTATATTTCCAAGTTTTACCAACTTAAATCACTGTTTTAGGCCAAAAAATACAAGTTGGCTTTTTTTGCAGTGTGGGGCAAAACAATGAGACAAGCCATGTGATCTTATAAACTGGTGAACCTGTTTAACTATACAGTATGTTCTACAGTTTGGCTGTAAACTGATAATATCCCAGCTCTCTTCTCATGTTGGGTGTGGTGTTAGTGCTGCTGCTGATATGGTGTGTAATGAATATTTCTCTGACAGAGCCAGTCTGCTAACTTATCTCTTCTCCTTTATCATAAGGATTTCAAGACACAGACAGAGTTGGGGGGGGAAACTGCAATAAAATGTAGGAAAATATGCTAATGTATCAAACAGTCCCTGTCATATTTTTTTCTGATATTGTATGAGAGAAATAACAGCTACAGCAACAATATGATATGATACATATCAGAATAAGACATAACTTGAGTAGTAGGTATAAGTCGACATCAAAAGTGTTTATATAATTAAGTCATAACTCGTTGCCTGTCCAACTGAACAGTGTGACTCAGAGGCACTGCAGTGTTTTGCTGGCATGAACACACAATAAAAGAACAAGTGATGAGCCAATGTCATTCAGCTGGACAGATTTATGAAAGATCGTATATTCAGGATTTTTTTTGCTTAAAACTTCTCAGCAAGACTTCCTGGAAAGAACTACTGTATGTAAAAATGAACACTAATTATTAGATTTTCTTCTATTATTTTTACAGAGTGAGTTTGTTTCCAGTATGTATAAAAACATGCATAAATGGGCAACATAAAAGATATATATATATATATATATATACAGCACAATGCAAAAGCCTGTTTTGATAATGGACGCTTTTATTTTGAAAGTACGAAAAGAGACTTCCTTTCGATCTTAAAACTAACTCAAGTGAGATTATACTTTAAAGAGAACGTCAAGGAGTTCAATGTTTTATGTTTTAGCCCCTGAAGAGATCATTTTGTGGTCAATTTGTGTCCTTTTTTGGTCATTCACTGTCTTTTCTGGTCATTTTGTGTCTTTTTGGTCATTTTGTGTCTTTTTTGGTCATTTTGTTTCCTTTTTTGGTCATTTACTGTCTTTTCTGGTCATTTTGTGTCTTTTTGGTCATTTTGTGTCTTTTTTGGTCATTTTGTTTCCTTTTTTGGTCATTTACTGTCTTTTCTGGTCATTTTGTGTCTTTTTTGGTCATTTTGTGTCTTTTCTGGTCATTTTGTGTCTTTTTTGGTCATTTTGTGTCTTTTCTGGTCATTTTGTGTCTTTTCTGGTCATTTTGTGTCTTTTTTGGTCATTTTGTTTCTTTTTTGGGTGAACTGTGTGTATGAGATTGTGTTCAGTGAGTGGGGGTCGCGGAAAACATGTATGTTAAATTGGGGGTCGCGACTCAAAAAGGTTGAGAACTACTGCTCTAACTGACCTCCTGTAATACAGCTATAACATGTACAAAACAAAAAACAACATTGGTTTTTGCTATGTTTGCTATGACTGATGATCTGCAGTAAAAACCTGATGGGGCCATCTCCAACTGTTAATTATCCTTCGGCCCCTGTAAAGTCAATAAATAAACCCTAAAATACACTTCTTAAGTCCATATAAAGTATACTATCATAGCATTAACTGCTGAGGAAAATGTTTTTTAACATGCAGCGCTAACCGCTAGCATTTTTTACCACCATAATGGACTAAAGAGCGTAACATCCTGGATGGAAATAAAGTGGGCCATTAAGGCTGCGTGTTTCTGTCGGTGAGTAAAATGACATTTTTCAAGCAGTCTTTTTCAAATATCTGTTTCCTTTGTCTACTCCTCATTAAACCAACTGGAGACATCTGGTTGCTTTTGATCATCTTTACAGTGTGAACCGCTGCCAGGCTGCACCTGCAGCTTGAGCGGCAAAGTATCCTTTTTTTATGTACAAATGATGAGTCAAGACTGGATTTGAAGCGTATTTCTTTAAGAAAATGCCACTGGTCTAGAATAGGGTTAAGATGAAAGGAGTGGGGGTCATTGCTGTTTCACACATGCCTAAAAATGGCTGCCATATATCCTTATATAGTCAAATACACTAGTAATTTCATTTTACTTAATATATTTGGTAAAATGTATTAAATATAAATGCGTCCTTGATTTTGAGGCAGTTGTTTAAGTAACTTTAATATAAAGATGTTTGAGATAGAATCTACTTATTTTGATCACATTAAATATAATCTTTATGTGTCTGTAATTCTAAATCAAGAGAATTCTGAATGAATCCAACACAATAGAATTAAAACACTAAATTACTTAAAAAAGGCACAAAATGACCCAAAAAAGACACAAAATGACCCAAAAATACACAAGATTACTATAAAAAAGACACAAAATGATTAGAAAAAGACATAAAATTACCAAAAACACACAAAATTACAAAAAAGACACAAAATTACCAAAAAAGACACAAAATTACAAAAAAAGACACAAAATTATTTGAAAAAGACACAAAATTACCAAAAAAAAGACACAAAATTACCAAAAAAGATACAAAATTACAAAAAAGACACACAATTACCAAAAAAAGACACAAAAGTATTTAAAAAAGACACAAAATTACCAAAAAAGACACAAAATTGCCAAAAAAGACACAAAATTACAAAAAAAGACACACAATTATTTAAAAAAGACACAAAATTACCAAAAAAGACACAAAATTACCAAAAAAGACACAAAATTACCCCAAAAATGTATGTAATTCTAAATCAAGAGAATTTTGAATGAATCCAACACAATAGAATTAGTCTGTTTTTAATTGACAGGCACTTCCAACTTCTCAACTTTTAACATAGTTAGATTGAATTAATAATATTGCGTGCAATCTGTTGCCTCAATTTTATTGAGTAGCTATTGTTGATCTTTTTTGACAGTGTAGTACAGCCATTCTCAACCTTGGGGTCGGGACCCCAATTGGGGTCACGAGATGATTTCTAGGGGTCGGCAAATAATTTTGAACACAACATTTTTGGTCATTTTGTGGGGTTTTTTTGTCTTTTTTTTTGTCATTTTGTGGGTTTTTTTGGTCTTTTTTTAAATTTTGTGTCATTTTGTTTCCTTTATTGGTCATTTTGTGTCTTTTTGGTCATTTTGTGTCTTTTTTTTGGTCATTTTGTTTCTCTTTTGGGTCATTTTGTGTCTTTTTTGATCATTTTGTGGTCAATTTGTGTCTTTTTTGGTCTTTTTTTTCCATTTTTTGGTCATTTTGTTTCTTTTTTGGGTGATCTGAACTGTGTGTGCATGTTAAATTGGGGGTCGCGACTCAAAAAGGTTGAGAACTACTGGTGTAGTAGATAGTGAAGAAAAAAACGAGAGGTAAGTCTTCAAAAATATATAGCTATGCAGCTTGAGTCTAATATGAAGACCTCAATTATTTATCAGTTGAGATTCCTTCATGTGAGCTGGTAAAGTGTGGAGGACGTCTCCCACTGTGAGGCTGTGGTTCATTCAGACTCAGAGCGGTTCACACAACATTTGGCTCTCCAAAAAAACAGTATGTGTAACATGCAGGGTTGTAAATAAGAAGCAGGAAAGTGGTGAATTATTACACATGAGCAGTCTGAGCTGAGTGAGATGAGTGACCTGAAGAGAAGCAGCTGAGTAAGGCTCAGAGACCAGAGCAGAAAGCTGCTGTAGACCAGTAGTTCTCAACCTTTTTGAGTCGCGACCCCCAATTTAACATGCATGTTGTCCGCGACCCCCACTCACTGAACACAATCTCACACGCACAGTTCAGATCACCCAAAAAAGAAACAAAATGACCAAAAAAAGGAAACAAAATGACCAAAAAAGACACAAATTGACCACAAAATGATCAAAAAAGACACAAAATGACCAAAAAAGACACATAATGACCCAAAAGAGAAACAAAATGACCAAAAAAAGACACAATATGACTAAAAAGACATAAAATGACCAAAAAAAGGAAACAAAATGACCAAAAAAGACACAGATTGACCACAAAATGATCAAAAAAAGACACAAAATGACCAAAACGAGAAACAAAATGACCAAAAAAAGACACAAAATGACCAAAATGAGAAACAAAATGACCAAAAAAAGACACAAAATGACTAAAGACACAAAATGACCAAAAAAGGAAACAAAATGACCAAAAAAGACACAGATTGACCACAAAATGATTAAAAAAAAAAGACACAAAATGACAAGAAAAGACAAAATGAAAAAAAAACACACACAAAATGACCAAAAAAAAGACATTAAGTGACCAAAAAGACTAAAACACATTAACACATGAACACTTTAACACAGTGGAGACAGAGCTGACTTCCTAAATGATTTGGTGACCCCCAGAAATCATCTCGCGACCCCAATTGGGGTCCCGACCCCAGGGTTGAGAACAGCTGCTGTAGAGGACGGAGCGCGCTGCAAACAGATCAGCATGGTTGATGATGACTGCGGTCAGGAGGAGGAGGAGCAGCAGGTCACGCTGCAGGTGGAATTTTTATTTTACAGTAAATGTCATGAAGACAAAATGATGGTAGAAAAGTAAGGCCATTAATAATCCCTGACCTGATTTATGTTTCTACAAATAGGTTTCCATTAGGTACCTTTCCCTCTAGTAATATTAATGTAATCGCTTTATAAAATACAGTAAATTATCTGGTTTTGAGCTGCTACTGATAACAATACATGTTATGTTAAGACTGTTAATGTGGAGTAAATCAAATATAGCAGTAAAAAGTAGTAAATACTCCAATCACTGTATCACTTTAACATTTATTTTAAACTCAACTGTAAATGTCCTTTAGTAAGCTTCCTATTGGTGTTTTTGTATTATACAGCTTGTTTTTCATGTTTGTACATTTTCAAGGTGTTTTACAATGTTGTGATGCTTTTATTTTGAAAAGGTAGTGACAGGAAATAATAGGTGGAACGGTTAAATGAAAAACGAACGGTAAATAATAACGAGTGCGTAGTAATTCATATAAAGTTGATATAAAGTATCAAAAGGCTTCGATAGTGGCTGACTGACAGGACACAAGGTTTGTTAGAGTTTATTTTCTTCTGTCATATATATTAGTGGCTATATTTGTTGTCTTAACTATAGTAAAAGTGCTTGTTAGCTCATGTGCTAATGCTAATGTTTGTTATTGTTTCCCACCTCGTAGCTCTTATGGTGGATTCACAAGGTGACCAAGGAATTTATTAACTTGTTAATTGTTAATTTATTAACTTCATGCAAAAAGCAAAAGGTGTTTTTGACTAAAGGTACCTCGGGTAACTCAGTTATACGTAAATCGCCTTCAAAATAAAAGCACTGCGGTTGTATTTATTTGTAATTTCTGGGTAACCTCACAGGAAACACAGCTAATATTACTCCTGGTTTTCAGAAGAAATGAAAAAACAAACCTGTCTAGAAATCTGGGAATCTTCCATGTGACTTTCAAAGAGTGAGTAGAAGATGTGTGATGTTTATTCTGGGACACAAACATGCAACTGAATTGGAAATCAATTTGTATTTCATCATTTTTGTCCTCTTGGTTTGTCATATCTTCTGGTTACTAATGCAGCAGGCTCCTCTACCTGACAGCCAATTATATAGAAATGTCTTTTTCTATCCATACAGCACTACGGAGCTTCTGCTGAATCACTGACAACCTTTAAATCAATCAGCAAAACCTGTTTTTTTTCTTTAAAAAAGGCTTTTATCTATTTCAGCACTGCTTTCAACATGTCGTATTTGTTCATTATTGTTGTTGTTTTTATCTTCTGTTATCATTTGGCATTTCATTATTGTATTTTGTTGCTTCACGGCAGAGCTTCTCTGTTTTATTATTATTATTATTTCTCTTTTTGTTGTATCTTGTATTCCAATTCATTCTTGCATTACTTAGTTGCCTGAGTCTGTACTTATTTTTAGGGATTAGTCAACTTTCAACTTGTAAAACATGTTTTCATATGTCCTTTTTTCATTTTAAAGGCAGAAACACAATATAATCGTGCTGTACACACTAATAAATTATTCTGTAGTCATTTCATTTTACTTAATATATTTGATAAAAATGTATTAAATATAAATGCGTCCTTGATTTTGAAGCTGTTGTTTAAGTAACTTTAATATAAAAATGTTTGAGATAGAATCTACTTATTTTGATCACATTAAATATAATCTTTATGTGTCTGTAATTCTAAATCAAGAGAATTTTGAATGAATCCAACACAATAGAATTAAAACACTAAATTACTTAAAAAAGACACAAAATGATTAGAAAAAGACATAAAATTACCAAAAAAAGACACAAAATTACAAAAAGACATAAAATTACCAAAAAAGACACAAAATTACCAAAAAAGACACAAAATTACCAAAAAAAGACACAAAATTATTTTAAAGACACAAAATTACCAAAAAAAGACACAAAATTACCAAAAAAGCCACAAAATTACAAAAAAGACACAAAATTATTAGAAAAAGACACAAAATTACTATAAAAAAGACACAAAATGATTAGAAAAAAACATAAAATTACCAATAAAAGACACAAAATGATTAGAAAAAAACATAAAATTACCAAAAAAAGACACACAATTACTATAAAAAAGACACAAAATGATTAGAAAAAGACATAAAATTACCAAAAAAAGACACACAATTACTATAAAAAAGACACAAAATGATTAGAAAAAGACATAAAATTACCAAAAAAAGACACAAAATTACAAAAAAAGACACAAAATTATTTTAAAAAGACACAAAATTACCAAAAAAAGACACAAAATTACAAAAAAAAGACACAAAATTACAAAAAAAAGACACAAAATTACCAAAAAAGACACAAAATTACCCATAAAATGTATGTAATTCTAAATCAAGAGAATTTTGAATGAATCCAACACAATAGATTTTTAATTGACAGGCACTTCCTGTTAAGTTATTAACTCAACTTGTAACATAATTAGATTGAATTAATAATATTGTGTGCAATTTGTTGCCTCAGTTTTATTGAGAAGCTATTGTTTATCTTTTTTTACAGTGCAGTAAAGTCTATCACAGGGCGAGAGAGAGAGAAGACAGAAGACAGTCAGCAGATTATGAGGACCAGAGAGAACAGTGTGTGCATGACATGTCATTATGAGGACAGGTTTGACACCATTTACTGTCAGTCAACAGGGACAAGAAGGCCTGAAGGGCTTTTAAAAAGAAGAAAGCTGAGGTATGCAAAATATACTAGCTATACACATTTCATAAGACTGGTTTTTATCATACTGACTGTAAAAAACAAGAGCAAGAGACCGTTGGACCTCAGGGCTCATCTGGAACTAGAACAGAGCTCTCAGTAGAGTATAAAACATAGTTATATCAGCATGTGTCAATTAAACTACAGCAAAATCTGTTTATTTTGGGTCCATACAGCGTCAGAAAAGCCCCGATCGTCCTGAACTCCATCCAGAGAACAACTATTTTAAATGTTGCTTGCTTGTCATCTTATAGACAGACCTGACAAAGCATGAATGAAGCAAAGCAATGAAATCAGACTTTTTAAACATCAAAATCAGGTTCTAGTTATTTCAGCATAGGCCTGGGCCGATAATCAATAAATCAATTAATCGCAGGATAAATTAAATGAACTCAATAATTTTGCCGGCCTCGATATATCGCCATGTGCATGCGTGTTTGCTACATCGCAAAATAGATGTGTAAAAAAAATGTTTGTTTTACTTATTTAGGATATTTAAACGTTCTTAAAATTACAATTACAATGGTAAAAAACACTGAGAAATAAAAGTGTATTGTATTTGAAAGGCTGTGCATTATTATGATATATTATCATGTTGACAATAATATCGTTTATCGGCAATAATTTGTGGGACAATATATCGTCCAGCAAAATTTGTTATCGTCCCAGGCCTATTTCAGCATCCCTGTGATCTGTTTATTGCAATTGGATCAGTGCAAATACAGTTTGCTTGTGTCCATAACAGTAGTAGTAGTAGCAATATTGGTAATTTTGGCTAGATTTAAAAATGTACACCTTCCAGATCTACTTGTGTATATATATATATATATATATATATATATATATATATATAGAACAGTCTGTCAGTTGTGGTCAATTATCTGATTCATCCATCTGTATATTTTCTGGAACACAATATGATTTTGGATTGCATTCATTGTGAAGCCTATCCAATATGTGCTTATGTACACATACATAGGCCTACATATGGATGTGCAGGATGTTTGACTTGCTCGGCCACATCTGTTTGTAATGCAGCCGACAATATCCTGTGTAATGTATGTAGAGAACACTGAGTGAACCAATGGTAATTAATGAGAATGTAGCCACTTTAAACTTAATATTTACTGTACCTTCTTTTATACCAACACATCTATGGGCCTCATGCATGAATGTTTCCATTTCTTTCTCCTATATTTGTTCTTGCACAAAACAATAAGAGGAAAATAAGATAATCCTATGTGACAGCCATGTCTGTTTTTGTGCCTCATGAATCGTGTTTGATCTTATATTGGATGTGCGTGCCAGGTATTTTATAATTAGCAAAGGAAAACTCCCCAATAAACTGATGTTGCCGTGTGCAAACCACAAACCAACAAGCCACAGATAGAAATCTCAGTCAAAAGAAGAAAAGAAGTTCTGTACAGTGTTCCAACTTCTTTGGAATCAAGGCTATAAATTAAAAATTAAACAACTATTCCATTTATTTCTGCCTTGTGTACCAGCCTATAAGTCACCTGCTTTTTCTGTTAATGTTAAAAAAGTAAAATGACTGCATTGTCTGCATTCAGGTCCCACAAAACCACCATCCTCTGTCCTCAGGAGGTGTTGGGTGGAGGAACACTATTTTCAGGTGTATAAAAGCTTCCATGTGCCAGAGGCCTTTAGTATATATAGTATATATAGTTTGCTCCACCACTGAGGGGCTTTCACCAACGTGCACCCACTGCCTCCAGTCATTTAATGAGGGCAAGACGGCAAAGGGGGGGCATTTTAAATTCACAGCAGCAGGGTATGAAGCGGCTGCTGCCCACGTGAACATGCAGAGTTTCTCTGGCGTGCAGAGTTCAGCGGCTGACCTCGGGGCAGGAGCTGCCTGGCGGCGTGAAGCCCATTTTATAAAGTGCTTTGCTTTTAGGAGAGTCAGGTTGGCTGCCAAACAGCAGTGTGAAAACAATTCTGCTTCTAGTTAGGGTTAGGGTTACTCTTCCTGTAAGTCGCTTTGGATAAAAGCGTCTGCTAAATGACTAAATGTAAATGTAAATGTAAATTAAACATTGGTGTATGTTCTAAGGATAATAATGCACATTTGCAAATACACTGCAAAAAAAGAAAAGTTGGGTGAACTGAAAAATTTCAAGGCAACAAACCTCGATAAAATTTTAAGTTGGACAATTAAACTAAATATTTTAAGTTTTGTTTTTGAGTTTGCTCAACTCTGAATTCAGATTTTTGAACTTATAATTTTACATTGTAATAACTTTTAATCCTTACTTCTGCTAACTTCTGCAATGTGCTGAATTGGCACGATTGTAACGCCGCTATGAAATGTCAGCTAATGTTGCGACCACAATGTTGAGTTAGCATTGATACGCTAATGGCTACTCTTGTAGCTGTAACAAGCAGCGCCGCTAGCATCAGTTAGCCGCTAGCTTCAGTTAGCCGCTAGCATCAGTTAGCCGCTAGCTTCAGTTAGCCGCTAGCATCAATTAGCCGCTAAATTTCGCTAATGAATTTCACCGCTTTCCCTCCTTTCCCAACAAAGAAATAAGAGTTATCAGAACTATTGTCCCTTGTTGTGAACCCCAACTTAAAGATATAAGTAACAACAACTCACCAACTTGTTTTTGAGCAGACAACTGGCTTCCTTTGTTGTGCTAACTTACATTATTGCCCTAAATGTCAATAATTTATATTTCCAAGTTTTACCAACTTAAATCACTGTTTTAGGCCAAAAAATACAAGTTGGCTTTTTTTTGCAGTGTAGGGATGTCACAATTACCCGTTTTCACGATTAATGGTGGCATTAAACGTTACGATTAGTTAATCGTAAATGAATTAAATAGAACGAAAATAAAGTTACACAACAACCGTGTGTCACCACTTGTGTTGCTTTGTTTTTTTTCTGGTCGGTGCAGCTGCAGACGGAGGAGACAGGAGGTGAAGCATGGAAAGGGAGGAGCTATTCCCTCTGAAAAAACGTGTAAAATAATCCGTGTGGGAATGTTTTGGCTACCCAAAAAATGACCAAGGTGTCATAGTTGAAGATGGTTGCCCAGGTGGAAAACATCACAACAGGAAACACATCCAACATGTTTCACCAGCTGCAGGATAACCAGCCGGCGTTGGTAAACAGTAACTGGGTTAATCATGTCAATGTTTACCAACATAACGATGAACTGGTAGAAATACTAACCGGGTCATTGGCTGTTAACTGTGTGTGACACTGAGTCGGACAAGTTAAGCTGCATCACGTAACATTAGTTAAAGCCCAACAGGTCTCATATTAGTGAGTCCTCAAACAGGTTCAGTGTCACTGTGCAAAGGTCTGTAGAAGAAAAAGTCATGTAATCTTCTAAAGCAGCTGTTCTCAACCTTGGGGTCGGGACCCCAATTGGGGTCGCGAGATGATTTCTGGGGGTCACCAAATCATTTAGGAAGTCAGCTCTGTCTCCACTGTGTTAAAGTGTTAATGTGTTTTAGTCTTTTTGGTCGCTTAATGTCTTTTTTTGGCCATTTTGTGTCTTTTTTCTTGGTAATTTTGTGTCTTTCTTTGGTCATTTAGTGTCTTTTTTGGTGATTTTGTTTCCTTTTTTGGTCATTTTGTGTCTTTTTTTAGTCATTTTATGTCTCTTTTGGTGATTTTGTTTCCTTTTTTGGTCATTTTGTGTCTTTTCTGGTCATTTTGTGTTTGTTTTTTTAGTCATTTTGTGTCTCTTTTGGTCATTTAGTGTCTTTTTTGATGATTTTGTTTCCTTTTTTGGTCATTTTGTGTCTTTCTTTTGTCATTTTATGTCTCTTTTGGTCATTTTGTTTCTTTTTTGGTAATTTTGTGTCTTTTTTGATCACTTTGTGGTCAATTTGTGTCTTTTTTGGGTCACTGTGTTTCTTTTTTGGGTGATCAGAACTGTACGTGTGAGATTGTGTTCAGTGAGCGGGGGTCGCGGACAACATGCATGTTAAATTGTTCATGTGATTTAATTTATTCATAGTAGCGTGAAATTAATTAATTTTCTTAATTAATGCAAAATGTATTATTTGTCACATTTTGTTGACATTTAGGCTTTCCCTTAATCATCTTTGTAATAAGTGCAAATATCAAAAAATGATAATAAATAAATAATTTCATAACACTGTTCTTAGAAACCATTTAAGAACAAATCGATGCATATGCACGCTTCACAGATGAAACCCTTAATTGGCTGTGTGAGGCGGCAGCAGACAGATCATGAGTGTTTCATGGAGCACAGAGCCTCCTATACCACCAGGACAGTTATACAAGCAGGCCACACGAGGACACACAGAAATATGTTCAGTATGAGGACCGCCGCGGGGACAGACGCACACACACACACACACACACACACACACACTGACGTATAGGAAAGACATAAAGAATTCAGGACATCCACTGAAGCCAACACAACCCACTGGAGCTGCTAGTCACATCAGAGCACAGAGAGGAGGACACACACTTAGTGTATATATGGAGAATATTACACACACACACACACACACACACACACACACATAGACACACACACACACACACACACACACACACACATAGACACACACACACATAGACACACACACACACACACACACACACACATAGACACACACATATAGACACACACACACACACACCAGCCGTGTGTCAGACTGGGAGCAGTATGGGTGACCTTGGATGCCGTAAGCTTTGCCAGCAGCTGAAGCCAAGAGGAGGACAGAGAGGAGGGCAAGGGGGAGGAGAGGAGGAGGAGGAGGAGGAGGAGGAGGAGGAGGAGAGGTTTTCTGGTTTTCAAAGTCCCTTTATTCACCCATCTTACAGGATGAAAACAATTAATTTTCAATCAGTACAGAGTAAGAAAAACAATTTTTACAAAACAAAAAACAAGGAGAGGAGAGGAAAGGAAAGGAAAGGAAAGGAGATGAGTGGATAGGAAAGGAGGAAAGGAAAGGAGGAATGAGGAGAGGAGAGGAGAGGAGAGGAGAGGAGGAAAGGAGGAATGAGGAGAGGAGAGGAGAGGAGAGGAGAGGAGAGGAGAGGAGAGGAGAGGAGAGGAGAGGAAAGGAGGAAAGGAAAGGGAAGGAGGAATGAGGAGAGGAAAGGAGATGAGTGGAGAGGAAAGGAAAGGAAAGGAAAGGAAGAGGAGAGGAGAGGAAAGGAGATGAGTGGAGAGGAAAGGAGGAAAGGAAAGGAAAGGAGGAATGAGGAGAGGAGAGGAGAGGAGAGGAGAGGAAAGGAAAGGAAAGGAAAGGAAAGGAAAGGAAAGGAAAGGAAAGGAAAGGAAAGGAAGAGGAGAGGAGAGGAGAGGAGAGGAGAGGAGAGGAGAGGAGAGGAGATGAGTGGAGAGGAAAGGAGGAAAGGAAAGGAAAGGAAAGGAAAGGAAAGGAAAGGAAAGGAAGAGGAGAGGAGAGGAGAGGAGAGGAGAGGAGAGGAAAGGAAAGGAAAGGAGCTATGAGGAGAGGAGAGGAGATGAGTGGAGAGGAAAGGAAAGGAAGGGAGGAATGAGGAGAGGAGAGGAGATGAGTGGAGAGGAAAGGAGGAAAGGAAAGGAAAGGAAAGGAAAGGAAAGGAAAAGAGGAATGAGGAGAGGAAAGGAGATGAGTGGAGAGGAAAGGAGGAAAGGAGGAAAGGAAAGGAAAGGAAAGGAGGAATGAGGAGAGGAGAGGAGAGTAGGAAAGGAAAGGAAAGGGAGAGGAGAGGAGAGGAGAGGAGAGGAGAGGAGAAGAAAGGAAAGGAAAGGAAAGGAAAGGAAAGAAGGAATGAGGAGAGGAGAGGAGAGGAGATGAGTGGAGAGGAAAGGAGGAAAGGAAAGGAAAGGAAAGGAAAGGAGGAATGAGGAGAGGAGAGGAGAGGAGAGGAGAGGAGACAAAGGATGAACAAATCATTGGAAGAGAAAAAAAATGGGATGTGGAGATGAGAGGGAGAAATCGAAACAGGAGGAAATTCAGAAGGAGAGAGAAATAACAAGGAGGGAAGGAAGACCTGGGAGGAGGAGGAGGAGGAGGAGGAGGGGAGGAGGGGGGGGAGCTATGTATATGGATTAGCTGGAAACGTCTTCCTAGTGTTGCATAGCAACCAAAGTCATGAAAACTGAATCCTGTGCAATCTGCCAAAAAGGGAAAAAAAAAAGTACCACTCTCTGCTTTCCAGGCACTCAGCAGCTGGCACACACACACTGACATAGATCAACCTACACACACACACACACACACCTCCTGCCAGAGAGGAGGAGTCAGGGAGGGGCGGAGGAGGCGCAGCTTTAAGGATGGGGAGATGAAATGAGGAGATGGAGGAAAAAGTACAAAGAAGAAAGAAGAATGAGGGGACGGAGGGGAGAGATGATTTCATTTCCTGCAGGAAAACGTTTTCTCTTTTACACTTCGTCTGCTGCTCTTTGTTTAACACATTGTATATTTTATCAGGATATAATATGACTGAGCCTCTCTAGATAGAGCTACATTAGATCAGCTGTTCTCAACCTTGGGGTCGGGACCCCAATTGGGGTCACTTAATGATTTTATTTGTCATTTTGTGTGTTTTTGTTGTCATTTGTGGATTTTTTTTAGTAATTTTGTATCTTTTTTTTGTAATTTTGTATCTTTTTTTTGTCATTTTGTGTCTTTTCTGGTCATTTTGTTTCCTTTTTTGGTCATTTTGTGTCTTTTTTTGGTATTTTTTTTTTCTTTTTTGGGTCATTTTGTGTCTTTTTTGGTCATTTTGTGTCTTTTTTTGGTCATTTTGTGTCTTTTTTGGTCATTTTGTTTGTTTTTTTTCTTTTCTTTTTTGGGTTATTTTGTTTCTCTTTTTGGTCATTTTGTGTCTTTTTTTTGTTTTTTTCTTTTCTTTTTTGGGTTATTTTGTTTCTTTATTGGGTCATTTTGTGTCTTTTTTTGTTTTTTCTTTTTTGGGTTATTTTGTGTCTTTTTTTGGTCATTTTGTGTCTTTTTTTGTTTTTTCTTTTTTGGGTTATTTTGTGTCTTTTTTTGGTCATTTTGTGTCTTTTTTTTGTTTTTTCTTTTATTTTTTAAGTTATTTTGTTTCTTTTTTTGGTCATTTTGTTTCTTTTTTTGGTCATTTTGTGTCTTTTGTGGTCATTTTGTTTCTTTTTTGGGTGATCTGAACTGTGCGTGTGAGATTGTGTTCAGTGAGTGGGGGTCATGGACAACATGCATGTTAAATTGGGGGTCACGACTCAAAAAGGTTGAGAACTACTGCATTAGATGATGGATGCCATTCAATAATGTTCCTGGTATAATGCTGCAGTAATTCTCTTGAATGCTCAGTATCATAGTTTCTATCAAGGTTGTGTAAATCACACCACTCTAAGTCCACTCCAGCTCTTCTTTGCTTTAAATGAATCATTCTCCTCAGCATAACAGCCTGTCTTTACATTATCACAGCAGAGCAGCCTGAGATGAAGTGTGATATAATATCACACACATAAAGGAGTCGGGACTCAGAAAAAGGACTTTTTTCTTTATATACTTGAAGCAGTTTTATTATAGTTTGTAGAGTGGCGAGTCTGTTTTATGAGCATCTTCACTGAGTGTCAGTTAAGGAAATGTGAGTCCAAGTCACCAAGAAAAGCCAAGTCATCATGACATGAGTCTGAATCCAAGTCACAAGTCAGGGTCTTCAAAGAGCCGATATGGAAATAAAAACGGTCTACATTCAACATGACTGTCAACATTTCAGGGAGTTTATTTAGTTCTTCCAAAATCAACCAGTGATTCCAAAGTCATCAGAGTCAGAGTCGAGTCTCAAGTCTGACTGAGTCTGACTTTAAACAATTTAACCCATAAGAACCCACAAACATTTTAAATGTTCTCATAATGTTCATGTATGTTTTCTCAATTACATAAGTGTGTTTTTCAGTGTTCAACAGCTACAGTAGCTTGTTAAGAAGCCATCATTTATTATTGATTTATTATTATTTTGTTACTTAAAACAAATCTGAAATGGAATTTGGTGTCTAACAGCACTATTAATGTCATATTTTTTTATATGTTGTGGAGATGCAAAGAAAAAGGCAAATTTGAGTTTTTGTAAGTCAAGTCAAACTTTATTTATAGAGCACATTTAAACCAAAGTGCTTGTTTTTAGTTAATTTATTTTCAGATTTTGTATTTCATTTATTTACTATTATTTTTGTATTTTTATTATTATTATTTTTTATGACCTCCATCATGTCTGGTTTGCTTGATGTTTGTTTGTATGTTGTAAAAATGAAAAGATAATAAAAACTTTGAATTATAAAAAAAAATTTACTGCCCGCACAAAATAAAATATGCATGAATACAATAAAAACAAAAAAAATCATAAAATCATAAAATCAACATAAAATCAACACTCTACGTGGTGTTAAACACATACAGCCAGCCTAGTCCTTGACCTCCTTCTAGGACTGGGTAATATAGCTAATTAATCAGATTAATCTTAATGTTTGTACAACTTGTTAAATGTCTACGGGGTTCTGTAGTTTCTGACGGGTCTGCCAGCAACGAGCCATCAACTCACAGAAAATTGTTTCACATTAAATCTCCATCAGGACATTTGCAGCATGGTTTGCCAAAAACATCTTGCAGATTATGTCGTCTGGGTGTGTAGACATGCCATTCACAGCTCCAATTATCATTATGACAAAAATGACTTGAAGGCAAACAGTCATTAGTCTCTTTACCTTTTCATTAAAATGAAACGTAACCCTGCAGTAACTGTCATTCATCTAATGCAATGCACTGATTAGCTGGCAGTCAGAGAATAATCACTAACTAAATCTACAGCAGAAACCTCAGCAGCAGCAGCACGGCACCTATGATTTATCTGTCATCACTTCAATATTACGTTGTTTTTACTGGTTCAGAAACAACATGTGTTAAATGTATGTATTTTGAATATTTTGAAAATAGGGTCATACTGAACCTGGAACATTAATGTCAAAATCTGTTTAACCCTTTATCAGGCAGAGAACTAGATTTGGTAACTTCAGGTAATATTTCGACAAAAAAGTTGCAAATTTACTCGATTAAAGTGGCAAATCTACAAGAAAAAAAGTTGCAGATTTAAGAGATTTAAAGTGGCAAATCAGCGCAAAAAAGGTCGCAGATTTAAGAGAATAAAGTGGAAAAAAAGCAGCTTTTTTCTCCCAGATTCACCACTTTAACCCTTAATAGGACACTCATTGAAATACTTGCAGAATTCCAATTTCCAATTTCAACCCTAGAGAATATTGGAGGATATTACATACTGCCAGAATGTGTAAAAAAAAAAACATACGAAAATAATATTTTGAGAAAAAAGTTTACGAGATTAAAGTGGCAAATCTACGAGAAAAAAATGTGCAGATTTATGAGATTTAAAGTGGTGAATCTGGGAGAAAAAAGTTACTTTTTCCCACTTTTTTCTCGTAAATCTGCAACTTTTTTCGCGCAGATTTGCCACTTTAAATCTCTTAAATCTACAACTTTTTTTCTTGTAGATTTGTCACTTTAATCTAGTAAATTTGCAACTTTTTTCTCAAAATATTACCTGAAGTAACCAAATATAGTTCTCTGCCTGATAAAGGGTTAACTGTTGCCAAGATGAAAGTCCCTTTAACCTCTTAGATTCACTTAGTTCAATGAGCCACTCAGCAAGTCAATAACCATCTTCTGGGCAGATATTTATTAGCTCCATTATTCGACTAAACACAATCCATACACATCCATGTGCTGCATTCAGAGTCTGAGTAGTTAACTAGTTAACCCTACAAAGCCAAGTGTATCATATTTGATACATACGCTTTTGAGACCTCTACATCATCAGTGTGATATTTTTTTTCCTGAGAAACCTGATGAATACATGAATTGATGTTTAAAAAAAACTGAGCAACAAATTTCACAAAAATACCAGATGTAACAAAAATGATTTGCTGGTTCCACTGGTGGATCTGTCATTGCTGCGTGAAAACTTCATATCAGCAGATGTA